>NW_006433949.1:7286029-7297828 GCF_000325575.1 Pteropus alecto | reverse complement strand
CTCAACCATCGGGCAGTGAAAGTCCCATCAGCTTTCAGCAGCCGGTCCCAGAACACACACCAGCAGCCCAGCTCCCTTTCTTCCAAGAGCCTCAGACCTGACCCAAAGGGGCCACACCTCCCTAGAACCCTACACCTCCCTAGAACCCTACACCTCCCTAGAATGTCACAGGGCCATAGAAGCCCAGGCAGCACGAAGAGGTCTCCAGAAATTAAGTAACAAGACTACAGCTAAGTAAAGACCAAACCAGTGACATTTCACAAGTCCTAGGCTGACAACCAGCACACTGTTCACATCACTCATCTGCTTCATTTCCGCCCCCTCAAGCCTCACAGCACCCAGGTCCTCTTGGGCCTCCCTGACGACAAAGAGGATGACAACGATGGCCTCCAGGGTGTCTGTCAAAGAGCTGACTAGGCCTCACCCAATTCACTGTCTTCCCGGTCAAGTCAGGGCGTTAACCTGACACACAGGGCTCTAAGATCTGGCCCAGCTCCCAGCCCCACAGTGCCAGTCCCCACACTACCCACCTTACCCTGTACGCCATTCCTCCGCACACTGGCCGCGCTCTCATCAGGCTAACCTCTCAGCCTCAAACACTGCCCCCAAACACCCTGGAGGAGCCTACTTGTCCTCCAAAGTCCTTCAGAAGTCCCCAAGCTCCCTGCATGCCCTCTTCATCCCATCTCCAGCCCAAATGCCTGCCCCCGCTCCACGCCCAAACCTCTCTCCTGCCACCTGTGGCTCTGGTTCTGAGAGATCCATCTTCCTACCGAAGGCCCACTAACCTGGAATCCAAGCACAGGCTGCATCACCCGGTTCTACCTGCCTGTCCCTGGCACAGGACATGCTAACTGGCCCAGTCCTCCTAAGATGTGACTGCACTAGAAGGTTAGCACCGAGCTCTCCCCGACCCACGAAAACATGAACCCTGGCACGGTATCTCAGCAAGTCCCACTGGTCCACTCTCCACAGTGACCTTGGGTCCAGCCTCTATGTTCCACTGCCATGGCCTGCACCCTGGTCCAAGTTCGTCCAGCACCTCTTGCCCAGACAAGTGCATAGCCCCCTGGCTGCTTCCCCAGCCTTCACCCTCACCTCCTTCCAGTTTGCTCCCCACATAGCAGTCAGAGTGAGCCTTTAAAACAGAGGCCAGACCACAATATCCTTCTGCTTAAAACCCTGCTCAGCTTCCAGTCCACTCAGAACAAGCCCAAGTTCCCTTCAGAGCCTTTAAGGCCCTGCTGAGGTATTCCTGACACTCAGATCTTCAACACACTGCAGGATGAGAAAGAAAGGTACAGAGGGGTTCACGCATGTGACCACACCCGTGGCTCAAGGAAAGAAGATGTACACCTGTACACGTGTGCACACATAGGGAACATTTCTGGAAAGAAAACGGAGAGGGGAGGACAGCCCTCACTGTGCCCCATGAATGGTCCTCTACTGCGCTTGTGTGTACATGAAAACCACAGAACAAAAGGACCAGCGAGAGAACAGCATTCACCAGCATCACTTAAACTCCTGCACAGCCCCTACCTCGCCATTGCTGGGGTTGGTCCCGTACTTCTTAAGCCAAGGGACGATGTTCCTGAAGAGAAGAGAACAGAACAGACAGCATCAGCATAGTGGGCAGGTGCAGCCTAGTGACGACAGCACAGTCCAGAAGGCTGCTTCCATGTGACAGCTATTAAGGGGCTTTGCTCTATTTCACTTCTGTTAGCAAAAGCCAAGAAGAGGACGCCTTGCCTTGTCAAAGGAAGTGGGGGATATTTCTGGATCCATAAGTTTCAAAGTATGTTCATGGTTTTAATTACAGTTATGTATAAACAACACAAACTAATGAAAAAAGATGTACGTAAATGTTGATAAGTCCATACAATGAGATTCTGGGTCACCATCAAAATTATAACTTCCAGAGAATTCTAGATTATATGGGGGGAAAAGCTCTAATCATGACTGAGTAGAGAATGGATCAAGAACTATCTTCATGGTATTATCTCAACCATGTTCCCACAAATAAACTCAGAAAAAGATAAGTAAAAATATTGACAGTGTTTATCCCACATAGTGTGATTATAATAAAATTTTCCTTTTCCTTTGAAGTATTTTCTAATTTTTCTAAAATAAGTATAAAACATAAGAAAATCATAGAAGCCGGCTTATGTTAGAACATAAAACTGAGCACAATGCTTCAAAATACAGCACTGGAAAGTATACACCCTAATTATGAGGAGCATTGCCACCTCTTCATCTCTGAGGACATGCCAGTCCCTCTTGAGTTCTCAAAAGGCCCACCCAGGGCTGCTGGGACCTCGGCATGGTCTGGCTTGATACCACCTGGAACCACAAACCCTCTACCTGGCCCCACCTCCCCTCCCTGAGTAGGTGTCAACAATCTCATCCATTTGTTAACTCAAAAGTCAAGGGAGAACTCACAGTAAGTCAAACACGACGCCTTCAGGAGTGCAGACAGGGTAGGTGAAGGGCTGCAGAGAGAGACTGAGAAAGGACATGGTCACTCACGGGTACACAGTGGGCTAGCCAGGCCACTCCCATGTGGCTCCTATGGCTTCTCCCTTTGCCCCTCCCTCCTTCAGTCATTCCTCCAACGATTCCAATGTTCGTCTACTCAGCCTGGGGGAGGGTGCCAGCACAGAGGTGACCTCCACATCCCTGCCCCTCAGAAGATCCCAGTACAAACCAGTATAGACAAGGCAAGGGTTCCAGGAGGTAGTGAGGGGGCTTTGAAACAGCAGCAGGCTGATCCTCTCCATACCTTCTGCTGTAGCATGTAACACACATGATCATGTTTAAGCTCAAAAGAGGTCCCTAGAGGTGGCCTGGGTGAGGGAGGATGAGAATTCACTCCCCAAAACTTCACATAGCAGGCACAGCCAGGCTACACTGTTCTACTGAGAATTGCCCTCTCCCATCCCAAGAGACTCCCATGGGGCTCTTATGGTCTAAGGGAGCCCTGTCTGCTCCTGACCACAGAGTGTACACACAGCTCTCCACGCATTCCCAAGGGGTGGGCATGTGACTCAGGTGAAACCCGAGGCCCCAGGGGCCCTGGTTAATTCTGGTAAGTGGATGTAGGGGTAGAGGGGCCTACAGAGACCCGGACTGCAACAGGCCATTTGCTACCTCGAGATGGGTCTCCTTAGAAAAGGCAGAGCCCACAGATGAAGGGAGACTGTATCTGGTGGACTTTCTTGAGCCAATAACCTTTTTTCTTGCATGGGGTTACTGTAACTAGCCATCAAGAGCCCTCGCTGACCTGGCTTGTTTATACATCCATCGGTCACTTATATACATTTGGTAAACACAGGTCAGTCCCCAAGACCTGGACAGCCTGGCAACATAGGGGTCACCTCCCGACGCTGCCCCAAGAAGCCCTCATGGGGCAACCTCACCACCTCCCTCTCTGGTCTACTCTAACCTTGTAGTGTTGCTGGTGCTGCTAGGGCCTGACCAGAGTAGGACCCTGAACCAAATCGAGCTCAAAGCAGCAAGAAATGTACATGCACCTTCTCCCAAACGGGACCTAAAGGGCACATTCTCAAAGCCCAAGCCCATTTTTACCCAGAACCCAAGGTAGTTAAAAAATGAGCGAGACACAGAATGGAGACCCCTTGGAGGAACTGGGAACCAAGGATGGAAGTTATTTCCATAAAACCAATTCATACCCAATCCAAATAAGACATTCTCATGATGTGATGACAAAACTTGGTGGGGGTAGAGAGAAATCCAGCCAATGACACCAGGGCCTCATTTGTTCACTCTCTCTGAGCAAGCAGTATGAGAAGGAAAAGCCCTCACACAACACTGTGTGGGAGCCTCTTGGGGGCTCCTGGGCAGGTCCAGTGGCTCCATCCCCCAGCCTTCCCTGCACTCTCATCACCCTGTGGCATCTGGCTCACCTGACCCAACCAAGGTGCTGGGATCACCAGGAGAGCTTTGTCAGCTCTCAAGGCTCACCCTGACCTATGGAATCAGAACTCGTGGGGCAGGGGGGAATGCTTTGCAGACATGCATGTGTCCAAGGAAGAAATGACCATGACTGGAGCTTGGAGAAACTCAGGCCCAAGGGGACCACAAAAGCTGCCCGCCTCTACAACACCCAATGTGTTAGGGTTCACTAGTCCTAGTCCCACTTTCCCAGCAGACCTGTCCTCTGTTCATATACATACCACCTGGGGTGAGAAGCATTTGAGTGGCTCTGCAATGGGGGTGGGAAGAAGCATTTGAGTGGCTCCCCACTCCCACCCCCACCCCCACTGGTGAACTATGCTCCCAGGGAAGAAGGAAGAGGATCATGGTATCATGACTGTTGCCTCCGCTGTTACTACTTAGATTCTGGATGAAAAGTAAAGGGTGAAAGGCACTGGCCAGGAGTAGACCACTGGGTTCAAGCCTCAGTGGTACCACTTCCTGGATGTGACACCGGTGCAAAGAAATCCACCTTGCAAACACTAATTCTCTCAACTATAGAACAGGCTTAACATCAGAGTCTACCTACTTTGGAAGGTAAGAGCAAGGTTAAAAAGACAAAGTACGTAAACATAGACACAGATTAGCAAAAATAAGTTATCATTGTTGGGTCACCTTCTACCAGTCTAGGGAAGGTCGAGATGGGGAAATGCAGACAGAACACACAACTGCATCTCCAAGGATCAGATTCACTGCCAAATAACTGAGTATCAGAGAATGATTATGAGGGAAAGATTAAACTCTCAAAACTCTTACCTGCAGTGGTCAAAAGGCAACCGACGAAAATTTGTTTGTGGGATATCTTTTAAAATGAAATAAAAGACAAAATTTATTGTGTAAAAAATTTCATATATGTGTCACTCCTAATAATTCGATTATATCTTAAGAAAATTTTGAGATAAATTACCTAGTGCAGCAATTGCTGTGGATTAAAAACCTTTCAACAGATAGCAAAACACATGGGGTAGATCAGGAAAGAATTTAAGCGGAAAAAGCACATACAGGCATAACTCAGAGCTAATGTGGGGTTGTCAGTTTCAGACCACCACTATAAAGCAAGCATTGCAATAAAGTAAGTCACATGAATTTTTGGGTTTCCTAGTGCCTGCAAAAGTTATCTTTATACTATATTGTATAATATAGTATATTCTGTTGTGTATTAAGCGTGCAACAGCATTACATCTTTAAAAAGTACTGTACATACCTCAATTATATAACGTTTTATTGCTAAAAAATGCTAACCATCATCTGAGCCTTTAGCAAGTTGTAATCTTTTTGTTGGTGGAGGGTCTTGCCTCATCGTTCATGGTTGCTGTCTGATGGAGGTAGTGATTACTGAAGGTTGGGTGGCTGTGGCAACTTATTAAAATAAGACAACAGTGAAGTCTGCTGCATCAACTGACTTTCCCTTTCACAATTTCTCCGAGGCATGCGATGCTGTTTGATAGCATTTACCTATAGAACTTTCAAAATTAGAGTCAACCGCCTTGATCACTGATGCTACTTTATCAACTAAGTTTATATAATATTCTAAATCCTTTGTTGTCATTTCCACAATCTTCAGAGCACCTATATCAGGAGTATGTTCCATCTCAAGAAGAAGCAACTCTTCTTCCATTAGTTTTATCATGAAACTGCGGCAACTGAGTCACATCTTTAGGCTCCACTTCAAACTCTAGTTCTCTTGCTATTTCTACCATATCTGCAGTTACTTCCTTCACTGAAGTCTTGAATCTCTCAAAGTCATCCATGAGGGTTAGAATCAACTTCTTCCAAACTCCTATTAATGTTGATGTTTTGACCTCGTCCCATGAATTACAAATGTTCTTAATGGCATCTAGAACGGTGAATCCTTTCCAGTAGGCTTTCAATTTACTTTGCCTAGGGCCATCAGAGGAATTCCCATCTATGATAGTTACAGCTATACAAAATGTATTTCTTAAATAATAAGACTTGAAAGTTGAAATTCCTCCTTGATCCACAGATTGCAGAATAAATGTTATGTTAGCAGGCATGAAAACATTACCTCTGTTGTACATCTCCATCAGAGATCTGGTTGCATTGTCAATGAGCAGTAAAATATTGAAAAGCTTTTTTTTTTTGAGGAGTAAGTCTCAACAGTGGACTTCGAATATTTAGTAAACCATATTATAAACAGATATGCTGTCTGTCATATAAGGGTTGTTGTTCCATTTATAGAGCGCAGGCAGAATAGATTTAGCTTAATTCTTAAGGGTCCTAGGAAAGTCCCGGATGGCATCTTCTTCCAATATAAGGCTGTTTCATCTACATTAGAAATCTGTTGTTTACATTAATTATATTAGCTAGATCTTCTGGATAACTTGCTGCAGATTCTACATAAGTACCTTTTGCTTCAACTTGCACTTTCATGTTATGGAGACAGCTTCTTTCCTTAAACATCATTGAACCAACCTCTGCTAGCTTCCAACTTCTTCTGCAGCTTCCTCTCTCGGCCTTCACAGAATTTAATTGAAGAGAGTCATAACCTTACTCTGGATTAGGCTTTGGCCTAAGAGAATGTTGTGACTGGTTTTATTTTTTTATCCGGATCACTAAAATTTTCTACCTATCAGCAATAAGGCTGTTGCACTGTCTTCTCTGTGTATTCACTGGAGTGGCACTTCTAATTTCCTTTTTGTTGCATTCAAAACTTGGCTAGCTGGTGGAAGAGGCCTAGCTTTTGGCTTGTCTTGATTATCCACATGCCTTCCTCACTGAGCATCATCATTGCTAATTTGACTTTAAAGTAAAGAGACATATGGCTATTCCTTTCACTTGAACATTAAGAAGCCATTGTAGAGTTATTTATTGGCCTAATTTCAATAGTGTTGTGTCTCAGGGAATAGGGAGGCCCAAAGAGAGGAAGAGACACAGGAACAGCCAGTCGGTAGAGCAGTCAGAACACACACATTTATTATGTTTGCCATTTTCCACAGGCATGGTTCATGATGCCCCCAAACAATTACAACAGTAACAGTGAAGATCACTGACCACAGATCACCATGACAAGTATAGTAATGAAAATGTTCGAAATATTGTGAGAATTACCAAAATGTGACAGTGTCCTCAGCCCATGTGTTTACTATAGTTTCCATGTTCTTAATGTTAATTTTTACAGGCTCATTGTATAGTGAAGATATCATTCCTTAGTTACATCCCCACACATAATGGAGGGGAGTAGGACTTCATGCCTTACCTGGTTTCTTGCCACCATAGAAGTGAGTGTATTCAGCACAGGTAATGTACCTGAAGAAGAGAGACAGAATCTTACTACCACCCTCTTTATAAGGAGGACAGAGTCTCTGGAAGTAAGAGATGACTGAATCATTTCACACATTCAGCAAACGCTTATTAAACATCTAAGTCAGGCAATAATGATAAACACAACAGATATGGGGATACACAAACTGGTAAGCAAATACAAACAGTCGAGCTTTGCTCTGAAAGAAATGAACTGAAATGAACAGAAGGCTTGATGATGAGGAGGAGCTAGCCATGTGAAGATCTCGGGGAAGAGCTTTCCAGGCAGAGGGATCAGGCAGCCATATCATGTAGAAAAGCCCTGAGGTAGAAAAAGCTGTGTGTTCCCAAAGAAGGGCAAAGTCACTGAAGAAGAGTGTGCATGGGGCATGGGGGCATGTGGCAGTAAATGAAGGAGACACAGGCGGTGGTTGGATCATGAGGGACCTGGCAGGCCGTGTAAAGAGTCTGGATTTGCTGTAAGACTGATGGAAACTGTTGGAGGGTTTGGAGCAGGGCTCTGACATGATCTAACATTGGTCCTCAAAGCATCACTCGGGCTGCTGCACGTGATGGGACGAGCAAGAGAGGCAGCAGAAATTCAATCAGGAAGTGACTACAAAGGTCCAAGGAGTTGGCATAAACTTCACCTATGTGGAAATTGGTGGGTGAGTGCTCAGTTCCTGGAAGAGCCAGCATGATTTACTGATGGCCAGGAGGAAGAGAGAACTGAGAGAAAGTGTCACCAAGGTTGACTCCCAGACTTCTAACCTGAGCAAACGAAGTAGGGATGTGACCACTGAGACAGGGAAAATGGGGGAGGAGCAGACTCAGGCGCTCAAAATCAAGAGCCCCGTTTGGGGCATATTAAATTTAAGATGCCTGTCAGACCTCGAAGTGGATAAGCTGAGTATCAGCTGACTACTGCAAGGCTAGAGACCCCCCCAGGGAGAATGTAAATAGAGAAGAAATCTAGGAGATATTGACCTATGAGTTCTAGAAGAGGGGAGGAAGGTCCAGCAAAGGAGACTGAGAAAAGAGAGGCCACTGAGATAGACTGAAAACAAAGAGCATGTGATGTCCCAGATACCAAAGGGCTTTGTCAAAAAGAGAGAGGTGGTCAACTGTGTCATACGCTATTGAGAAGCCCAACAAAATGAGGATTGAGAATTGACCACTAGATTCACCAACACAGAAGTTACTGGGATCCTGATAATAGTGCTGAGGCAAAAGCTTCACTGGAGAGACAGCAGAAAACGGCCAGTAGGCACAGGTCTTTCACGTAAGAAACACGCTGGCAGCTGGAGGGGAACATGGACAAGGTTAGTTTGTTTTAAATTGTAAGGTTCTGCAGCACGTGTGCAGGCTGATGGGCGTGAACCAGCACAAAGGGAGAGACTGGAGATTCAGAAGAGAGAGGAGCTAATTCAGGAGCAGAGCTCGTGAGGTGAAAGGAGGGCCGTTCCGGGCAAAAGTGAAGTCGAGGGGGCTGTGCCCGCGGACTGCCGAGGCAGTGGGAGGGCCGTGCCCAGGTAAGGACACCTACGGTATATTAGAGCCAGGATCCCGGGAGACCTCGCGGCTGGAGGGTAATTACCCCGCCTGAGGAGGGGGCGGAGGCATCCTGGAGGAAAAGCCATCTGAGAACGGTTCTGCGGCCCAGCTCTGAGCCGAGAGGAGGATGGCGCAGAGTGCGGGACAAGGGAGGACTGAGGCAGAGCGGGGGCCCCGCTCCCGGGTGAGGCTCAACTTACATCTTGTCCTTCTGATGCTGTCGCTTCCCCATGGCGACGGAAGCGGCGGTTGCAGGACCACTGAGAGCAGAAAAACAACAGCCAACTCAGTCCCCGGTGTCTCAGCCGAGCTCCTTAAGTACTTCCGGGTCCTGCCCTGGAAGCGGGCGCTCGGCATGCCGGGAAACACGGTCTCAGGCGCCAAGGGGACACGCCAGCGGGCGTGGCGAGTCCTTGGCCCGAGTTCCCCGTTGGGCTCGCGTCCTGTCAGGGCTGAGCTGCCTCGAAGCCTCATCTTCTTCGGGGCCTCGCTCCAGACCACCTCGCCTACCCGTCCAGCCCAGTCCAGTGCCATCCCCACTCAAACTCGCCCTATTTTGACGTAGGTTCTCAGGTCTTGTAAATGTCTGCCTGGAGCCTTAAGTCCTATTAGCCTTCGCCCCATCTCTGCTCCCCTACGTGGCAGACGTCTCCAAAGCGACGTCAACATTCGCTCTCTACCCGATCACCTCCAATCTCTCCATCTATTCGGTCCCCACAGCCTCCAGGCCTGTCTCCTGAGCATCCCAGAAGCAGGCAGCAATCAAGCTTCAAGGCCCATTTTCAGAGGACTCTTTCCTCGACCAAATCACTACGTCTGTGTCCCAGCCTAAGTCCTGAACCTGTCTGCACTCATGCACTGAATGATCTTGCCCAGGATAGTGGATTTAAATATTCCTTGACTCCCAACGTTCCAGATTCCTGACCTCTACTTGGGGACCCAATGATCTCAAATTTAACGTCTCATCAAAGCAGAATTCTTCATCCTCCCACATCGCTCAGTCTCCACTCCCCTCAACAGTACCACTAGCTACCTAGTCACCCAATGCCAGTTGTCCTTGCCTTTCTCATCTCATGGCTAGCTCCTCCTCATTTCTAGGTTTCAACATGTCACCTCTTCAGAGAGCTTCCCAGACCACATCTTCATCTTAGCTCCCACAGGGTTTATCACAATTTGTAATCTCCATTTTGATCTATGTACTGCTTTACTCTCTCTCTACACACACACACACACACACACACACACGAGATATAAGCTCTTTAAGGGCAGACACTTCAACTGCTTGGTTTATATCTCCAGTCCCAAGCAAGATGCAGGGCAGACACAAAGGTTCGATGAATATCTGCTAACATCCAGCAGTTATCAAGCATTTTATGAGGACTCGACTCTCACATGTTTGATTCTAAGATCAGTGTGAGGGGACAATGTGTCACTATCTTTGAAATTCATTAGGGAGGTGCCAGGTTGGAAACTGACACACCAGCTCATTTTCTTCCAGGGAGGGAATAGATCACTTTCTAAACCTGTACCCTGATAAGGCTTTTGTTTAGGAACGAGGTGTAGGAAAAAATGGTAGGCTTGCAACTAAGGTCGATGGGCCACAGAGTCGCTGCAGGGAAAAGTAGCACTCTCCTCACTCATTTCTCTTTCAAAGTGCACATGGCTGAATTCCCAATGTTAGAGGGCAAGCAAGGGGACTTCACAATAGCACTGAGTTGACCACCTACAGTATGCAGGCTCAGGCCACATACATGGCACTACCCTGACTTCTTCAGGCTGGAAGGAGCCCATTGGATTGCAGGAAACCCAGCACAAAGAAGGGACCTCCATGGGAGCTTTATTCGTTCCTACACCATGGTCTGTAGGGAAGAGGTTATGGGCTCCTCTTGTGTGGGACAGACTCTGCGCTGCCAGGGTCATTCTCTGAGTCATCTTTAGGTCTGGGCACAGGCTGGAACTTGAGCAGGACAGATGGAGTAAAGGTGGAGGCCTTCACAGAAGGGGATGGTGTCTCCTCGGTGTTGGGGGAGTCACTACAGGCTGAGGTCCTGTGCAGAAGACAGCCAAGACATGTCCATGAGGTGGGACACCAACACACAGGACTGAGGTACACACGACAAACCCCCAGGCTATGGAATGGCTCTCAATACGTTTCTACTTCCAGAAATCTCACCCATAGGTGTTTGTTCAAGGCTGCTCATTGCAGCAATGTTGTGATTGTGAAAACCTGGAAGCAATTTAAACACCCATCAGGAACCAAGGTATAGCCAAGCAGTGGACTATTCTGCAGCTATTTAAGGAATGAGGTAGGTGTGTATATCCCAATAAGACACCCCAATGGTACAGTAATGGAAAAAAGCAAGTTACTGAGAAGTACATGCAATATGATCCTGCTTTGGTTAAAAATTAACCTGTGTGTGTTGGAAGGGTACACACAAAACTCTTAGCAGCAGGACTCAGCAGCAAGGGGACTCATATTTTATGTATGCATTTCTGTATTGTTAACTTTTTTTTTCCATGAAATATATTTTGCTTTCATAAACTTTTTTAAACAAATTAAAAATAACCCATTTTTGGTGATGGCATCATGAGCACACTCAGAAATACGTAACAAAAGCCAAAAAATTATCCCCATTAGTGAAATATTTCAACAAGCAAGAATGGTTGAGTAAATGATGTTCCTTCTATACAATGGAGTATTTTGCATGTTATTATTGGTGAATTTAAAGGTATTTTTAATGAAAGGGAAGCATCACATTTGAGAATTGGCTACAAAATTGCCTAATAGGATGCTCTCAATTATGTAACAAGCTATTGTATATGTATATACACGTGTATATCCGCAGGAAAAAGCCTTCATCAAGACAAAAATATAGTAACAGTAGTTAATTCTGGCAGTGGGAATCAGAGCAATTGGTGTCTTTTTGCATAGTTTTTAAATTGTCTACAGTAAATATTGTTCTAGAATCTGAAAAAAGGTATCTTTTGAAA
>NW_006433949.1:7281482-7285993 GCF_000325575.1 Pteropus alecto | reverse complement strand
CACTTTAGAAAGTTAATCTGAAATTCTGGAACAGCTTACCACATAAAGATGTTAATACCAGCACTAACTATACTAGTAGAAAACTAGAAGTGTCTCCTAGTGGAGTTAAATAAGTTATAGCACTACATACACTGGATGTTTATTACACGATCAATGAAGCTTGTGTTCAAAGGACTATCAAGAAGTGTACAACTCACCAGAGCCTTAATGTGAAGTGGCAAAAGCAAATTTTAAAAAGTTACATTGTCTGATTGAATCACAACTTTTAAAACTATGCCTAGAAAAGGCTAGGAAATACTGCGACAAAAATGCCTTGATGATGACCTACTCCCACTGTGTGGCTCCACTGTTCTGTGGACCCAATGGTGCTCAATAATACTTCATTTTAAAATTTTGCTTTGTAACAACATGGCAAAAGTGTTTGGTGACCACCCCGACTCTGTAACCCAGCAATCAGTCACCTTCTTGCCTCTCCATCCTACCTCCTTCTGATCTGATAGCCCATTGCTTCCACTTAGATGTAATTCATGAATCTACATAATCATGTTTATAATTTTAATTCTGCATAATATTCCATAATTATGTGAACATATATTTAAGCTGTTTCCAGTTTTTTCCTTCTCAACTGATGCTGCCATAAACATTTTTATGCACAATCACATTTTTCCCCCCTTAATCATTTCCTTGGTGCCAGTTTCCAGGATTGAAAACACTAGATCGAAGAATATGAAAACTTCTATGTTCTCCTGATATGTTTTGACAGATTGCTTTTCAAAGGAATGAGGCTTAAACTTTTGTTTTTCAAATGACACCATCGAAAAAGTAAAAGACAACCCACAAAATGAGAGGAAATATCTGCAAATCATAACGTCTAGTAAGGGTCTTGTGTTTACAATATCTAAATATGTCTTACAACTCAATAATAAAAAGACAACCCAATTTAAAAAGGGGCAAGTATCTGAATAGATATTTCTCCAAAGATACACAAATGACCAATAAATAAGCACAGGAAAAAACGCTCATTATTAGCCATCAGGAAGATACAACTCAAAACCAAAATGAGATAGCACTTCACACCCACTAGGATGGCTGTAATCAAAAAAACAAGTGTTAGCAAAGATGTGAAGAAACTAGAATCTCATATACTATTGGTGGGAATGTAATATGATGCAGCTGTTTTGAAAAACATCCTAGTTTCTTAAAATATTAAACAGTTACCATAAGACCTAAAAATTCCACTCTTAGGAGTATACCCATGCAAACTGAAGACTATATCCTCATAAAAACTTGTGTATAAATGGTCTTAACAGCATTATTCATAATAGCCAAAAAATGGAAGCAATCCAAATGTCCATCAACTAAGAATAAATAAATGTAGTATATAATACAGTGGAATAGTATTCAACCATAAGAAGAAATTCAACCCATAGAATGTACAACGCCAAGAGTGAACTCTAATGTGAACTATGGACTTTGGGTGATTATGAGGTGTCACTGTAGGTTCACAGCTTGTAACAAATGTACCATTCTGTTGGATGTTAATAATGAGAGATGCTATGCATGTGTAGGGGCAGGGGGCACATGAGACCTCTCTGCACTTTTAGCTCAATTTTACTGTGAATCCTAAACTACTCTGAAAGAAAATTTTTAAAATAACTCATACGACATGGACGAACCTTAAAAACATGGCATGTGAAATAAACCAGATACAAAAGACCACATTTGATTCCATTTATATGAAATGTTCAGAATAAGCAAATTTACAGAGATAGACTGTAAAGAGTGGTTGCCAGGGACTGGAGGAGAGGTGAATGGAGGAGTGATGGCTAAGGGGTCCCCTTCTGGGGTGTTGAAAATGTGCTAAAATTGATTGTGGTGATGGTTTCATAAATGAATACACTAAAAAACATGGAACTATATACTTTAAATAGGTGAACTAAATGATATGTGAATAATAGCTAAATAAAGCTGTTTTAAAAAAAAAGTCATCTGATGCAATGAAACAGCCAGTCTAAATCATATTTTGGAATAACACTCAATGACATAGGAAATGTTAACCATAAGGGAAAAAACAGGTGATTTTTAAAACCCCATAATCAGTAAATCCCTGCTTTGCAAAACACACACATACATAAATCATAGGGCTGCCCACAGCTGATGGAATCATTCCCTTTCTACTGGCCTCTGGGCTGTCTGTTTCAGATTTCTCAACATTACAAACACTAGGGAAGAGGAACCACTTTTCCGATACCCCTCGTTACACTAAGGTCCTTCCTGGAAGTAGAAGGGACCATCATAAAGAACATTTGTCCAGCCCTGGGCCTCACCACAATGCTAGTTAGAAGTGAGGCAGGGGCTGAGCTGGAACAGTGTCTGGCCCCCAGGAGACTCAGAATCACGCTTACCAGGGGAAGCCAGGGCCATGGAGCTTGTGTGCACTGTTTCCAGGCAGGTACGAGAAATGGAAGCCTCCAGGGCTGAGGACCAAGGGAGTCAGATCAACCATGTGGCTGTAAGACAGGACAAAGGGCAGGGACATCGGCTGTGGGCTCCTCCTAAGCAGGGCCTCCCCAGCCTTGGTGAGCACATCTCTGACATGGGCACAGGGACTCCCTTCCATGGAGCAGACCTCTGAGCCCAGACTCCTTCCCTGGACAATGAGAATAACCATTCAGGCCTGTGGTGAAGATTAACTAAGAGGTGGGGAGAAAATAATAGCTGAGCCTGGCACACAGCATGCTCCCCAAAATGCTTGCGTTTCATTTGCTTCAAGCCCAGAATAAAGTCCTTTCACCTCTTTGGATTCCGTGACAGGCCAGTCCGGTTTAATTTCACTTCAGAGCTTGAAACTTCCAGTTTCTCCACCTGCAGGGAAACAAAGGGGTAATCTCAGGACAAATATGGGGGCCTCACTGTGAAGAAAATCACCTTATAGAAGAACTATGAGAACTATGTAAGTTTCAATCAGCAACTATGTCAGCTCATCCTCTGTGCCCACTCTGAACTCAATGTTACGGAGACAGGGGATGAGACAGGGGTCAAGAGCCAACTAAGGAGGTCCTAACGCAGCCTGGGGGATGGGAGGCTGGCAGTTCGGAAGGGCACAGTAGAGGAACTCAGAGGGCAGCATGGAGAACAACACCCACAATAAGAGGCAAGTATAGGGCTGAAGATACGGTGAGGGGCCTGTGGTTCTCCATCTGTCCTTTGACATGTCCCCAGGATTCTGCCCAGTGCACATGGGGCTGCTTTGTTCTGCTGAGGCCAAGCAGGTAGAACTCTGTGACTTCAACCGCCACCCTGACTCTTCAACCCAAGTAGCCCCCCTTTTATCTGCTTTATCCATTGCCATTCTACCCAGTCTACAAAAGGGTTCTGCTGCTTATAAACAAAGTTTTGAGAGCCACTGCTGTGAACCCAGGAGAGCTGCTGGGGTGCTCCTGAGCAGGGGTACAGTGGCTGCCCCTCTCAGAGCCACATGGAGGGAGCAATACACCCACTGACCGACTTTCTGGGCAGCGGAGGAAAGGGGCCAAAGACCCTGGGCATAGTGTAGACAGAGGGTGATGGGGCCACCACAGAGGCCATGGTAGTGGCAGGAGGTGGCAGTGGCGGAGGTGGCAGTAGTGTTGATGGCAGGCACAAGGAGCTTAACCGGCTCTGCAAGAGGATGGATTCTTGTTTCTTCGATTTTGGCTTCCTTCTCTTCTTCTTGGCATCTGTGACAAAAGATGCCAGTGAGTGCTTACCCTGCAGGGTAGAGTGGGGGCCAAACATGGTGGTAGGGTTCTTCGCACAGCCTCCCCAAGGAGGGGAGGTAGGTCACCACAAAGAGCACCATGGAAAGTGAGAGCCCCAAGCAAGACAGGCCTCCCAATGTGATGCAGAAATAGCCCCACCACCAGCATAGTCTTATCATGGAACACAAACACACCAAAAGAAGTGAACTCAATCTAATCACAGCATTACAGCCACTGTCTGAGACATACAGAGAAAGGAAAAGCAAATACTACCAGTGACCATGACAACAGATATAAACCCATAAAGTGGGAGACCCAAAAGAACAACACTGTTCTTCAAGTCAATGGCAGGGGGTGAAAAGTGAGGGTATCCTACCTCAAAAGGGAAATCGGTAGATGTGGCCACAGATCCTCATTTGCCATCCCTGTATGGTCACTAATGTGGCCCTCTTTCATTTCATCCTAACAAGTACCCCAATATGGACAAAAATTATATGGTCACCCAGTGAAAAGAAACCTAGGAGGCCTAACACCCAAAACAATGTGTGGGCCTTGTTGGGTCCTGACATGACAGACCAAGTGTAGAAAGGCTTCTGCAGAACATCAGGAAGATCCGATTATGGACTAAGTATCAGCTAGTATCAGGGAATTGTCAATTATGCCAGGTTTAACATTGTGATTATGTCAGAAACTGTCTTTTTTAAATTAAGAAGCATTCTAAAGTATTAAGGTTTTCCATAAAATGCTCCAAAAAAAGCCGGGGGGGGGAGG
>NW_006433949.1:7261752-7281443 GCF_000325575.1 Pteropus alecto | reverse complement strand
GGGGAGTTGAACAGAAACTAAACCAAGCTTGACAAGATGGGGATAATTGCTGAAGCTGGGTGACAGGTACTTGAGTACTCGATGCAGTCTCTAGTTTTGTACTTGCTCATTTTCATAATGAAGACTTTAGAACCAGGGACGAGGGGCCCTGACTCAGGTTTGCTGGGTTACCTGAGCCAGGCAGAGGTCGAGCCTCACCCTGGGAGTACTGGTGCACGCGGTAGATGCTCCTCTTCAGCTGCTCCAGGCGCTGGTGCATCTCCAGGGCGCCCATGCTGTTGCAACAGTTCAGCTCCCCCTGGACTGCGGTGAAAAACTTCGCCTGCAACAACAGCAGGACAGGTAGGGCAGGAGGAAGCTGGATGGGTGAGATGCCTGCTGCTGCACTCTCCAAGCTGGGCTGTCACAGACTTATAGGAAGACCCTACGCAGCAAATCCAGCTAGGCCCAACAGTGCCCACCCCACCACCTCTGATCCCCAGAGATCAGCCCTGGCCCTCGTGGTAGCCACCCTACACGCGTGCAGCCCCGACGGCAGCCCGCACCCAGAGGAAGGAAAGGAGTCCGCGCTGCTCGCATTCGGCCTGCTTGCCCTTGCGCACCACCCTCTCGGCCAGCGCCGGATTGCGGTCGAGGCTGCGGAAGAGGCGACGCAGTGCGCGTTCTGTGCAAGTCGCCGCCTGCCTCTCGAAGTCTTCCTCGGAGATGAGCTGGCAAAAGGTCACACTCTGGGGGAACTCGCTGTCAAACTCGTCCAGGACCTCCATCTGGGAGGGGTTGAGAGCCTGCCCAGGTTGCCTGTGGGCGGAGCGACCGTCGGGGTGGGGCCAAGGAGGATCCCGGCACGCCAACTCTACCCGCCCCTGGCCGGAGTAGAGGGGCCGCTCCCGAAGGCCGGGGCTCGGGTCACCGGGGGCTGAAGGGGCCCGTCGGGGACGCACCCGCTCTGTTCCCCACGGCCACCTCGCCGCCACAGAATCCCCTCTGCTGCTGACGCCGCCGCCCGAACCGCTCCAGCCAATCCCCCGGGAGATCGCGAACCAGAACAATCTCGCGAGAGGGCTGCACGTGACAATGCCCGCCCCTCTGGGCATGCGCTCTCTGGTCTTCGAAGGGACGAACGCCCCGGAGCAGGGAACCTGCCTAGAGCCACACCAGGTAACACAGTCAGTGTCCTAACACTTGCAACATCTTTAAGGTCCTCACCACCTCGGCCCGCCACCAGCCCCTCCCCATACCTGCTGCATTTCCTTTTCATGGTCTGTAATCTTCCAGTACTTCTGCCTGAGCCCTGCTTTCCACTCCCTAGGAGACACCCCAAGAATTTCACTCTGGCCTGAACGATTCTAGCCTCAGACTTTTCACCCTTTTCCTCTTCTTACTCTCCAGCATCAAACCCACTACTCTCCAATTTGTCTTCTCTCCTCCAGGTCCAGACAGACTCTCCATACTGAGCAGTGGGCCTCTATTTTTCCACAAGGCCCAGACCAAACCTGTAGTTCAGTCTTACCCTGAATGCTGGTATGAAAGATCCTCTTCAAAGCAGACCTCTGAGCCCAGGGCCTCTGACCCTGTGCCTGTCCAGCCATGACCCAGATGGAGAGTTTGTGGGGCAATCCCTCAGCTCTGCACTCACCTAATTCTGATAGAGGGTCCAGTCCAATTCTGCACCTGTGCCTAAACTGCTGGGAAGTGGAGTGAGGCAGCAAAACTCCCTCCACCCTTCGTAACCACTTTGTTCCTCACTGTTGTCTCTTCACCAGCATCTCCAGCCACAACTTTGCGTTTCAGAAGGTTCCCTCTCCACCATATCATATTGGACGTTCATACCGACTTCTTAGTCCCAGCCAAGAGCTGACTTAACAAGCCTAACTTGCCTCTCAGGGAGGTTCAGACCTCCCCTGAGCTCCAGACCCACATCCAGGGTCTACAGGGAACGTTTCTTGGGCATCTCACACTGAACCTATCTAGATTGGGACACAGCTTCTTTCTCTCTCTCCTACTTGGTCAGTGGCTGACACCACCACCATCCTTCCCAGCCACTAATGAGGTGGACGGGAAGCAACCTGGAATGCGTCCTTCCTGTCCTACACACACACACACACACACACACCCAGCCCTGAGATCCGTGGAGTGCACCTGGTAAGTCTAATGAGATTTTTCACCACCCACAGCCAAACTTTCTAGCTTCCTAGCCTTGGCTCTCCCCATCATAAGAGGTGGCATTCACTTCCTCCTGCTTTGGAGACAACCAAGGAGTAAGAAGTTCTGACCCATGTATTTGCCTAGGCGTGCAAGCAGATACACCTGGGTTCAGATATCCATTCTGCTTCCTGACCCCATATGACTTACAAAATGAGACTTAAAAGTATATACTGTATGCCTTTTTATAAACAGTAAACATCCTGAGGGGTCAAGCAGACCCATGATTAACTCCTATCATGTTATACTGATATTATGTCACACTTTACAACTTTATTTGTATTTTTAAAAAGTGTAATGGGCCCCTCCTCTGTGCCAGTCACTGCCAAGAGATTAAAAATGACATGGTTCCTGCCCTAAGGGGGTCCCAATCTAGTAGGACTTCAGCCACGGAGAGAAAATTTGGATCTAACAGGCTCTGCTGGACAGATATTGGATGCTGTGGAGCCCAGAAAAAGCTTCCTCTAGGAGGGAACATTTGAGCAGAGCCTTAAGTTCACAAATAGTAAGGGTGGCCACCTCCAGTCTTGGCACCTGGAGCCCAGGGGAAAGGACAGGCCTGAGTCAGGTGGCCTTGGGATGGAGGAACCCCAAGGGGTTAGGCCTAGGAGGCAGGGGAGCATATATCATTGCCCCTCATCCTCTCCATGGACATCAGGGCTTCTACACCCAGGGTGGGAGTGAAACTGGTATCCCGATATACTCAGTCAGAGGTGAGGGATACTCCAAAATGCCCATTTGGAACCTGGGCCTCTTTTCAAGGAGACAGGTTTGAATGACTGTCACTGGGCACATAAAAACCTTGTGCATTATGTCAGGTCCTGACGGTGGAAGTGGCCCTGCAAGCATGCCTGAGGTCAGGCTCCTTGGCAGTTCAGCTCCAATCCCCCCACTTCCAGCTGTGAGGGTGGGCATGCTAGACCCTTCAGCAGGCTCAGGGAAGCATATCTCCCTGTAAAAGAACAAGATGGGTGTAGTTGGTGGGCATCACCTGTGGGCTTCATATCCTAAGGCCACCTATCCACCCTAGATAGTACTGCTCTTGCTGAGAACCCAGGAGAACATTCTCTCCTGAGCCTAGTCCTCCCCAAGCCTTCCAGGAGGGTTGGGTTTAGTTCACTTCCACGTGGTCAAGGGTGAACTGGGCCTGAGCCAGGTCCAGACAGACTCTCCATACTGAGCAGTAGGCCTCTATTTTTCCCACAAGGCCCAGACCAAACCTGTAGTTCACAATCTTACCCTGGGTGCTGGTATGAAAGATCCTCTTCAAAGTAGACCTCTGAGCCCAGGGCCTCTGACCCTGTGCCTGTCCAGCCATGACCCAGATGGAGAGTTTGTGGGGCAATCCCTCAGCTCTGCACTCACCTAATTCTGATAGAGGGTCCAGTCCAATTCTGCACCTGTGCCTAAACTGCTGGGAGGTGGAGTGAGGCAGCAAAACTCCCTCCACCCTGGCGTTGCGGATGGTGGGCTGGACCTGACCGATGCCCTTTCATCATTGCACTGCCTCCCAGCGGCCCACAGTAGTTTTTTTTGAGTGTCAGGCAGGCCTGCCAGCGCCTCTCTCAGTGGTCTGTGGGGATCTGAGACCAAGAATGCAGGCCCACTGGGGCGGGGCCTCTGCCTGGGGGAAGGGTGCCCTCTGACCCCAGAGGCCCAGGCCTGGCCAGGATCTCAAGTTTCCATGGAGAATGGAGCCAGTAGAGCAAAGGGGAGTAGGGTGGGGGGTTAGGGGATCCTGCAGGCCCAAGGGGCCTGGCCTAGGGAAGAGGTGGAGGTGTGGGGTCCCCAAGGCTGGTCCCAGATGCTTTGACAATATCATTGCACTGCTTCTTAGAGCAAAGTAGTGCAACCTCGTCAGAGCATCTGTGGCCAGCAGGGTGGACCTCCACCCCTCCAATACAGGGTGGAAAGCTCAACCTTGGGTGGGTGGGGCTAGCGGCCCTGTCCTGGACATCAGAGCCAGGAGTGGGGATTTCAGTGGGGCTGCAGTCTTAGGGGTCCTCAGGACCCCATGGCATCCGGGTCTTCCTTAGCACGCTCCAGATTGCGGTGCAGAGACCCCAGATTGAGTGGTAGCTGCAACACCCGAACGGGAGAGGACGGGGAAGCGGGGTCGCACACACAAAGGACAGGGGCCCGTGCTCCACCGCAATCCAAAGCCCACTGGGCCCCGGAGCGGGGTATGGGTACAGCCCGACAACCTTGCGCCCTCACCCGGCCCCCCGGCTCCGGGAGGAGGGTGGCCCTACTCCGGGACGATGCGCCCCTGCCAGTTCGGCCCCCATCCTTGGCTCCTGGCCCCCAACTTGGGCTCTGCGTTGCGTCCCAACAGATTCGCTGCCCGTCAGCCCAGAGCTGCGCAGAGGAAAGGGCAGAAGGGTTCCTGCCCTTCTGGAGTCCCCTTCTCGTAAAGGACGCGTGGAATCCGGGCTGCGCCCCTCCACGCAGTCCCGCCCGTCCCCCACTTCAGACCCTGCTACTCACGCGGCGGGACACTCCTTCCGCCCTGGGCCCGGGAATGATGGGGAAAGTTAGCGAGAGAGAGATCCCGGCAGTCATCTGCTCCCGTCGTCTGCATCAAGACTACCCCGCACCTCGTGGCGCCCTCTCGCCCACCGGCTCCATCTTTAACCTGGTGACAGTCGGCGGGGCCAGGCCCCCGGCTCCTTAGCATCACGCCTCGCTCATTCGCCGGTATCAGCGTGGGGCTTCGCTTCCCGCACACCTATTGGCTGCGACAAGAGCGATTTCAAAATAGCCTCCAGGCCCAATTGGCCGAGCGCAGGCTGAATCTCGGGCTCCGAGGTTTTAACAATGAGTTCTACAAACACTTTCTCCCTATTCATAACTTATGAAAAGGAACTTTGCCCGCCTTTTCTCAGCTCCAGCGTCTGCGAGTTTTCTAGCTGCAAGGATGACAGCGCTTGAAAGTTCGGTAGGCGGCGCCAGTTGCGCGGTTGAAACCCTCAGGGAGTGAGGGCTGCGATCTTTGGAAAATGCCCGAACCCGCACGGTGAAGCCCGCTGTGGAGCAGGGCTGCAGGCTGCTGCTTTTTTTGTGTTGCTATTGCTCCCTGTGCCTCCCAGACGGGATTTTCGGCTGCGGTGAGCTTCCTCAGGGGATAACCCCACCCTACCTGCAACTCCAGGCTTGACCCGAGCGGTACTTGCTGGAAGCCACCGGGTAGGCCTGGGCTGCGGAGACCAGGTCCTGGAGCCGGTGGAGCTTTGTGGATCTAAGGGAGGTATGGGGAAGAGGGTGTTGAGCTTGGGTCCCTGCGTGATTGCGGTCCACTTTGCGGATAAGCATTCATTAAGTGCCGACTGCAGGCTGATGACCTGGAAGGATATACACCGCCTGGCCCTCACATAGCTGCAATGTGTGTATGGCGGGGGAGGGAGGGGGTGCTTAGGCTGCTGTAAATCTGGGCCCCCTCCTATCTTATTTTCTACGTCCAACGGCTGAGAGCAAATGTTTTTGAGGCAAGCAGAGCTGGGTTTGAATCTTCAGGAACCTCAGTTGCCTCCTCTGCAAAATTAAGACGATAATTAAACCTGCTTTATAGGGTTGCTGCCAAGGAGCAAATGAGATGCCGTTGTGTAAATCGTTGACCCAGAACCTGGCATTTAGGGTTCAATAAAGGAGAGCTCTGCTGCTGCTGCAGTTTTTATTATTGTTGTTGTTGTTGTTGTTGATGTTGTTGTTGTTTTGCCTTGTCCTGCATTTGAAGCCATCCTACCTGCTCCCACCTTGGTTTCCCAAGGATTTCTACATGCTGTGCACTGTTTGATTTTGCATGTTGGTGCTCAGCCCACAGCCCTTTGGCACTCACCTCCACAGAAAGGAAGCTCACTGCCAGCATCCTGCAGCTCTGCCTATAGGCTTTTGTCCCGGCTGTAGACTAAAACCCTCACATACACTTCCCAATGTCCGGGACAAGTAGGAAGTGCTACAGAGTAATTCCCCCGCCTGCCCAGCAGCCCTCAGCCAATGAGAGCAGTTGGATAATACACTCCACTTTCTTGCCCTTTGGTTGGAATAACTTTAATTCATGTTCTACACTGGGTCCCAGAATTCCCAAGTGGGAATAAGCTTCAATTGCCTACAGGGGTAACTTGCTCAACATTGCAAACTTCAGCAGCTGCCTTGCCTTCTCTCACAGCCCCACTCCTCTGCCCCAGTGTTTTCTAGGATCACCTTCCAACAATCTACTTGCACTCCTATCTTGTCTCAGGTCAGGTGAGTGATGGGAGAGGGGAATAGACTTGTAGACAATGCTCAAGAGGTTTGGCAGTGGAGAGGTCAAGAAGGGGTCTGTGTTTGAGCAGAGCAGAAGCTCATGGGGGAGAGTGTGGGAAGTAATGTGCCTACATAGCACCCTCCCCCCCTCAGGCCTCACAAATGGCCAGAACTTTTCTCCCACACCCAGTCACTTGATTTCTCAAATGTAAGGTGCTCTGCCCACACTCCTCCAAGCCCCTTCCAACCAGTTGCTATACCCAGACTCTCCTGGGATTTTTATTCTCATTCAGGAAAGTGGCACCCTCTACAGCAGCAGTCCCCAACCTTTTTGGCACCAGGAATCGGTAGGTGCTCCTATGAGAATCTAATACCTGATGATCTGAGGTGGAGCTGAGACTGTGATGCTAGCACTGGGGAGCAGCTGCAAATACAAATGTTTTGTTCACTTGCCCTCCACTCACCTGCTGTGCGGCCCAGTTCCTAACAGGCCACCAACTGGTACCCGTCCACTGCCAGGGTGTTGGGGACCCCTGCTCTACAGTAGCTCCCTTAAGCCCCTACCCTCCTACACACACCTGGGTGGTTAGCAAGTCCAGGAAGACTGTAATCTCCACTATAACCTCTAGAGGTCACCCACACACCAGCAGAGTTGTTACTTTTTTTTAGTGCCTCCTATTTATTGTTCCTGTCTTTAAGTTGTAATGCTGTGCCTGCCCAAATTATGCCTCTTTCTTTCAGGAAGCTTTCTCAGATCTCTGCAGGTAGCAGTTCTTTGTGTTTATCTTCCTTTGTGATATAATTTGAAGTTTTGTCATTTCCTTGGAAGGTCATAGTGGGGGCCTGAGATGCCACATGCCTATGCAGGCTGGGGTGTGTGGGGTGCCATTTGCATCAAAAGTGAGGGAAATTGTGATGCTAATTTCCAGCAGATGGGCAGAGTTCCAACACTTAACAAGTGTTAAGACTTCTCACAACTGCCAGGAGAATGAGGGGCCTTACCTCAAGGGATGAGGGGTCTGGAATATGTGTGCCCCATGTCTGCTAGCAAGGAGTGGAGCTCCCACTCCTGCTGAGGCCCTGTCCCCACTCTTAACAGGAAGGTTCATGAAGCTCAGGGGTTGGGGAACAGGGGGCACTTGGCATCAGACTAGCTAAGGGTTACAGGACAGTGTTGGAGAGCATAGAAAAGCATCAAAAAAGTTTGGACAGGTTCAGCTGTCAGGCTGTGCTGGAGGCAGCATTTTTGCACTTAGGAAGAGATGGTGAACTGGGTCAGGGAAGGCTGGCAACTCCTGGTCACCTTCTGGGCTCACACCAAAACAGTCACAGACCAACATTCTTTAATTAACGAAGGCACTTGAGAATTCTTACAAACCCAAAGTCTCCACCAAGAGTGGCCCTGCAGACTCCTTACCCTGCTACCCTCCATCCACCCATCCATGGCACTCAGAGTTCATCGTGACTTGCAGAGGGATCCACGCTGGGCTTGATGAAGATACCTTCCATGGCCTTCCACATATTGTGTGTGTTAGCACTGGGCATGCCATGTACCTCATGCTGCCCACGGATGGGGCTCCCATACTGCTCGCCGGTGACTGACAGGAACACAGAGGTGCCCATGTGCTGGAAGCGCACAGCAGCTTCTCGTTCCCAGTGTTGCCCTGAGCAGCGCACCATCCACAGGTCAAGGTCATCACCCTCGCCATCTTCCCCAAAGGCACTCACCTCCTATGGGTGCAGAGGGTGGGAGGACAGTAGTCACTGCAAGGGCACACTGAGACCCTTGTGGTCACTTGCCTGACAGCAGCACTCACATCCAGGGCACTGGGCCTCAGATCTTTCCCTGCACCTCTCTAAGCCTCAGCTTTCACAGCTGCAAAATGTGACAGTACAACTCCCACCCCAGCACCCAGTAGTACCTCCTCAACACGGGCTCTTCAAATACATGCATGCCCCATCCCATCTGTATGGGTGGTGACCACTGGCCCCTACAAAGCCAAAGCCTCTTCTCTCCTCCATATTCCTCCATCCTAACCTCTCTGACCCTCAACGAAGCCCAACTCCTCAGGCTGACAGTCAAGGTCTCTATTTAGCTCATGCTTTTTTTTTTTTTTTCCTGACAACACTCCAAAAGCACCCTCTGTTGCACCCCACTCCCTCCCTAACCTCCCACCCTTCCTCACCCCCTACCCAGTTCCAGTGAACTCCATGCACAAGCTCTTCCCCAGGCCTGGAAAGACTCCTCTCTGTGGTCTAGAGGACTCCTGCTTATCCTTCCAGAACCAGCCTGAATTCCTCCTCCCCTGCAGGGTTTCTGTTCCCCACCCCAAAGCCCATGTGGATCCCCCTCCTGGGTCCAATTTGCTCCCAGTTGTGGAGCTATCCAACAGAGTCAGATCACTCTTCATTATCTGCCTCCCGGCTGAGCTGAGAACTCCAGAGAGCAGGACTCTGTACCAGTCACCTCTGTATCCCCAGAGGGGGCGCTCAGTAAACATTTCTGAATTGAAATGCCTGTTGCACCGAGGCAGCTAAGGCTGACAGGGTGAGAGGAAGAGCCAAGACTCTGTTTGCCCCTCAACATACACCAGAAGCTTCTCCTGGGGCTGAGGGAGGGAGCTCACCTGGTTGTTGGACAGCGGCGACGGAAAGTGGTGCGTGTGCAGGTTCTTGCCGGTGAGCACGTGCGTCAGCCTGACCGCCTGCCCGCAACGCACAGGGGACCCACGCGGGCACCCGCCCTCCGAGTCGCCACGGATCCGCCAGTAGCTATTGGCGTCATCAGACGCCTCCACGCCCGTCACCGACTGTTGGCCGCTTCCTGAGGGGCGACACCCCAGCCCACACCCGGGTCGCTGTCAATCCCGGAACTCGCCACCCTCGGCCGGGACACCATAAACTTTCCCAGACAACCTCAACCCTGGGACCCCAACTCTTACCCCCAGCCTCCATCCCTGGCCCCTGGCTGAACTTCAAGTCCTTTGGCCCGCAACTCCAGGATGATCCTCCCTGCCCCCAATATCCCTCCGACCCCCTCCAACAGGCGGTCCTTGTCCCCCTCAGTCCACCAACAACTCCAACCAGATGACCTTCAGACCCCTGGCTCGCAGACCCCCACTACCGCCTCGCCCCCTGGCGATGCCCCAGTCCCGGGCCCCGCGCACCGGATCCGTATTTGATGTCGTGCGAGTGCAGCCGCACTCGGTGCTGCGTATTGAACAGCTTCAGCACCGACCCGCAGGTCACGAACCCAGCGCCGGTCTTGGCGGCACCGCCGCCCAGCACCAAGAGCGCCAGC
Organism: Pteropus alecto; assembly: GCF_000325575.1. Taxonomy (NCBI): domain Eukaryota; kingdom Metazoa; phylum Chordata; class Mammalia; order Chiroptera; family Pteropodidae; genus Pteropus; species Pteropus alecto. The sequence continues at coordinate 7,271,698 of NW_006433949.1, read as the reverse complement.
AGTAGCCCCAGCAGCGACGCTCCAGCAGCTCGGCGACGCCCCACGCTCCACATCGCCCCAGCCGGGCTCTGCCAGCTCGGGGCCCACGGGTCGCTTCCTTCTCCGCTGCTGACCAATCCAGCTCTGACAGCCCGTTGTGGCAGCCAGTTGCCGGCCTGCACCGCGCTTCGCCTGCCCTACCATTGGGTCGGCGTGGGCGGCACCTCCTCCAGCTTTCAAGAGCGGCGGCTGGGAGGAGGCTGGCGACACGAGGAGGGTTTTGATTGGTCCACGCTTCCGAGGACTCACCAATGACTACCAAAGGAAGCTCCAAGCGGAGGCAGCGTTGTCCCCGAGCGGCCTAGGTGAGGGGCACCCCACCTAGCGGCCGCTGAGCCCCTGCTTACCAAGCTCCCTCATCCTAGATCCCTGAACTCTCAATCATGGGCTTTCCCCTCAGACCCTGGGTCCGCAGCAGCACTGTCTCGAGGTTGTTCCACAGCTAGATTTTGTGGTCATAAAGTCGACAGATTTCAGATACTGAATCCCCTGGTCCTTCAGACCCCAGAATTAACTAATCCCCCAGTCACTTCTGCCAAATCGTCATTGTCTCCTTTCTTACATTGAGTCACTTCAGTCACTGGACCCTGGGGTTTCTGAATTCCCGTGACCACTCACGGACTCTTTCTAAGGCACTATGTCCGTTGGGCAGCAGAGCGGGTAGCAGGGAGCTGTGGTGTTAAGGATAACAGTGTGTTCTCACTAGGAAGCCTCAAAGCTGTCAGGAAACCAAAAACCTGGGAGACCAAGTGACTGTAGGAACCAAATCTGGATGAATGTGTCCCCTTAGTTTCTTACATGTGCAGGTGCCAGTCTCACGGCCTTCTCAGTCTTCGAGGGTGGGAAACTTACACCACTGTTTATTTATTCATTAGTGGAACTTTTTTATGTTAACTTCACTCTGGGCCCTGTGCTGGGGCCTAAGGGGAACTGGCTCTGGGCTATATTACCCAATAGGCTGACAGCATATTATTTTAGGGTTTTAATGTTTAGTACTGTTTTTATTTTGAATTACATATGGCATGGGGCACCTTGATCTTTCCAGAGCTAGAGTATCTAAAATAGCTAAAGGTCAGCCCTGGATTTGGCAGACTCTACACTTGAGGGGCATCCAATCCAGGGTAGAGGGATTAGAGTACAATTTGGGAAGCAATGAATGCGTCCTGTCGGACACACTAACAAACTTTTCAAACTTAATATGTCCAAAGCGGAATTACTGGTCTCCTCCCTCAAACTGCTCCTCCCCCAGGCTTCCGCATAATGACACTTCCAGTCACTAGTTGCTCAAGCCCAAAACTTGGGATTCATCTTTGTTTCCTCTCTTTACTGCACTCCTCACATCTAATCCAACACGTTTTGATGGCTCTGATTCCAATATGAGTCAGAAATGTGAGGCATTCCTCCTGCATCCCCCATCACCACCTTAATCTGAACCACTCTATTCTCCTCCAGATATCTGCCACTATCTCCTAACAGATTTCCCTGCTTAGTGGGGATACTCGGTCCCCACTAAGACATTCTCCACAAAGTGACTTATGCCTTAAAAAGCATAAATCAGATCATGCCAGACCCCTGCTGAAAGTCACCAACAGCTTCCCACTGTACATAGGACCAGAGGTTGGTGAGGACAAAGCAAGTAATCTCTCTGACAGGCAAAGAAAGGATTCATAGGACAATAGAGACCTGAGAACTAGAGTAGGGGATGACAATGTGGCTCTCCCTTGCTTCTCTTGGGGGCTTCATGGCTTCTCCTAGCTGTTCCTTTCTCCCACCTCCTCTACAGAGCACCTTCTCCAACTCACCCTATAGGCAGGTGCACGGGGCCAATTATGGCATCTCCAGGGCCCTCCACTTCCTGGCCACAGTTTGTCTTCAGCTCTACTTGATTCCAGGAACAGCTTAAGGTACAATCAGCCAAGACATGGAGTCCATTTCCCCTCTCCTTGAATCAGGGAAGGCATTGCAATTCACTTTGACCAAGAGAACACCGCTGAAGTGCTATTTTGGGATTTCTGAGCACAGGCTGCAAGAGCAGAGGTAGTTCTTGCTCCTTCTCTCTAGGAAGCCAGTGGCTGTACCCTGCACCATGCTGTAAGGAAGTGTAGACTAGACAACTGAAAGCTCAGGGGCCACATGGAGAGAGACCCTGGAAAAGGAGAAATCATGTGGAACATTCCAGCCTCAACCCAGCCCCCAGCCGAAAGCAGCCACATGAACCACTCTGCCTACACCTGTGCCAGCTGTCAAACCCCAACATCATGACAAACGGTTTGAAGCCACTGAAGTCTCAGAGTGGTTTCTTACACAGCAGCAGATGTCTGAAACAGGACCTAAGGTCATGTGTCTCTAGTACCATGTGCCAGTGTTTCCCAAAGGGGCTGTTTCTGCCCCAGGGACAGTCCCTGGACATGTGCCTCTAAAGCTGAAATGGGGATATGTTCAATTCTCCCTTAAGAACTTGGCAACGGGACCTGTGAAACTGGAGGATATCACAGCAGTTGCTGTTTCTCAGAGCCTTAGGGTCCCCCTTCTTGGCTCCTTTCTGCCATCAGGAATTCTTACCTTTCTGCAGAGACATGGAAAATGGCTGCTTCACACCACCCAGGCTTGTCTTCAGCCTTCAGTGCAAACTGAACCAGAATATCTCGGTGCATCTCAATTGTAGGCTTCTGGGAAAGAACCTGACAGGCTTAGCTTAGACTGGGATGTACCAATAGGGCCAACCAACAGTGGCCAAGTGATATGGCAATAAGGTATGAAAATGGCTGTTGTGGCCCCACACTGCAGTGATGGCGGCAGTGGGTGGCCTCAGGAAATGGGTCTTATGAATTGAGCATGTACCCTGAAAGAATCTAGTCAAAAGAGCTCTGTGAAGAATGGTTGCCTGACCTTCCCTCCCCCACCTTAGGACCCTGGTCCCTCTGATTGGCAGTAGAGCAAGTCTTCCTCTCAGAATCACAGGGCATGGGTGTAGGGTGGAAGGTTCACCCTGCCTGGTTTCAGAGGAAGCTCTACAGTTGTGCCCTCACTTGTGGGCCACTGAGCATAGTCAGGCTCGGTGGAGCAGGCCTGGCCTCTCTGCCCCTGGGTGGGCTCAAGGGGAGGCATGAGAGACCTTCCAGGCTCCCCCCAATGGCAGCCTGCACAGTGAGGCAGTGTGGAGCACCTAAATGTGTTCTCTCAGCTGTGGGGAAAGGGTGGGGATGGGCGAGAGGTTGACTTGGTCCCTGGGTGAAGAAGCCCGAACAGGGGAGCAAACAGGCTGTCCTAGGAAGGCAGAGGGAACGACGGTGCTGAGCTTGTGGCACAGGAAGGCAAGAAGCCGTAGGAGAATATTGGAGATGAAACCCACCATGCCTACAGATCTTTCTAGAGAGCGCCCAGGGCCGCCGAAGAAGGGGTAGTCATGTGGCCAGCCTGGGGCAGCCAATCCATAGCTTGATTGACCAGCAGCCCCCATATGACCTGTCATGAAACCTCCAGATTCAGGAGTTGGAGGTGGAAAATACAAATTTTGAAGACAGGTGGCCATGGGAGCAGCAGGAGAGGGTGGTATCTCCGTCAGAACATGAGGGTGTAGCACATCAGAGAGAGGAGGAAGCCACCATGGCAGAGGAGGAGCCCCCAGGAAGCAGGAGTCACGATGCACAGGGCCCATGATGAAAGGGGACTGTGAGCCCTGAGAGACTTGAAAAGCCAGGAAGGTCCAGACCAGAGTGAAAAAAAAGCCACAAGCCAGGGACTTGTGTTCAACAGAGCACGTAAGATCATGGAGCTCAGCACTAGCAGCTGTCATGAAAGGTGCTACTACTCAAGGGCACCTGTGCAGGTGTGTGGAAGGGAGACTGAAATCTCTAGACAAGAAAACTGCTCTATCAACACAATCTTTATTTCTCGCTTTGGCAGGGGCCAGCTGGGCGGGGGCGGGGGCAGCATTCTCATGGAGCAGGAGGAGGAGCAGGAAATTCAGTGGCTTAGGAGGCCTCACTGAGGGTCTCCAGGGCTGTCTGAGGAATGACTGACCTCAGCCACCCCTTGAGGCTCAGGGGGCCTCTGGGTCTCTCTCTCGTCTCCAAAGAAGTCGTAGTTCTTGTCCTCACCCTCGTCATTCTCGTCCTCCTCCTCGTCCTCCTCGTCCTCCTCCTCGTGCTCCTCCTCATCCTCCTCCTCCTCATCCTCCTCCTCATCCTCCTCCTTCACCTCCTCCTCTTCCTCCTCCTCATTGCTCTGGCCCTCCTCCACATCTACTGCTTGCTCATGCTGGTTGGAGCCCACGCCAGTAATGAGCTTGGGCTCCAACAGGCTTGTGGGCTCCTGCTCCTCAGCTGTACTCTTCTCCTGAGGGGTGGGCAGCTGGGAGCCCAGTGACTCAGTGTGGAGGGAGGGCTCTGCAGCCGTCTCCTGATCCACGACCGTGGCCGGCTTGGGCAATGTGGAGGGGGCTTCCGGGCTGTGCGGGGAGGTGCTGGGGTGGGCAGTGCCACGGTGGGCAGCAGAGCGCTGGGAAGTGCTACGTTGGGAAGTGTCGCGCTGGGAGGCCCGTAGGGACGTGGGCCGAGACACTGGCTGGGATACCTGCTGGGCCTGCTGGGCCTCCTCCAGCTTCTTCAGGAGGCAGCTCCAGTTAACCTTTGAAGACAGGCGGATGTGGGAGCCCTTCACCTTCTTGAAGCCCAGGAGGAGGTCCATGAGTTTAGAGATAAAGCCCAGCTGCTTGGTGAGGTTCCTCTCAAACTTGTACTTGCAGATGAGCAAGGAGACAGCCTGCTCCATCAAGTAGTTGACAAGCTCCTCGTACCAAGGGTTGGAGAGATGGGGCACGGTGGACGAGATGGAGGGCAAGGTCTTCTTCTTCACGAACTTGTAACTGGGGCTCTGTGCAGCAGCCAGGGAGGGAAGGGAGACACATCATGTCACTCCTCCTACCCTGGGATGTCCCTCACATCCACAGCTCCCCACTTGTCACCCATATGGACACCACACCTGGCACACTAAAGGTACAGCCTCGACACATCTGCTCTGCTGTTCCCTTTAACAGCTGAGCACAGGTCCGGCATGTTTGCCAATCTTCACACTTACCACACCGTCATCACATTGGCCACACCAGTCGGCCTAGGGCAAGGCCTCCGACCGCAGTCACAGTGTCAGCCAGACTGAAGTCTGGACAACCTGGACTCTAGCAGGTTCTCACCCAGGCCAGGGTTCAGAGTTGGGAAGCATGTCTGGGACTTAATGGGTGAGAGGAGGGTTGGAGGCTGTGCTGGAGACCTCCCAGGGTGAAGCCACCTACAGCTCCATACTCTTCCTGGGCGACTTCCTGTCATCAGGGCAGACACACTGGAGCCCTGTCCTAGGCAGCGGGAATCAGAGTGTGCTAGACCTAGGATGCAAGACCCCACTCTGGGATCAGGCTACTGTCCACAAGGGACAGGACCCTCCCCACATGGGAAGGTCTCCAAGATTCACGTGCAAATGTTAAAAAAATACCCAGAATTAAAAATAGCCTTTATTCATCTTTGACAACACCTGGCAATAGCTAGGCCAGGGTTCTTGGTCCCCCATCAGCTTGTCCCTTGCTCTGGTGGTTTCCACAGTACAGGGCAAGAGACCTGAACCATGGGCATCTGCCAGAGACAGTGGCCATTAGGAATGGTGGCTGAAAGGCCCCTTCCCCTGCAAACCCGTCCCTAAGTTCCCCGGCTCCACTCTTGAGATTTTCTTTGGATACAATGAAGAGAAAGATAGGGAGAATTTTCTTATCAAGGAGGTGAGTGATGAGAACAGAGGGAGGTGGTAGGAGGAGAGAGAGTCGGGGGGGACAAGTGGAGCTGTGACCTCGGTGAGGTGGTTCTGGCTAGAGGGCACTTCCACCTCAATCTTAGGGGTAGGCAAGGTGATGTGTAGGTTCTGCCAGGGCTGGGCCCTCTGACTGGAGCTCAGGGGCCCAGAAACAGGCACGGGTGATCTCTGTACTTTAGGGTCCTGGTCAGGTACCTCCTGCCTAGGAGGGGATAAAGGAACCTTGGACTCTTCTGTAGGTGTCACCTGGAGCCGGAATCTGGTGGCTCCTTGGGTACTAGACATGGGGGAACCACCTTCCTTGGGTTTTCCCCCTCCTTTGGACTTGATGCTCTTTCTGTGAACCATTTTGAGGCTGGAGGTCGTGGTAGGAAGGGAATAACTATAGGGCTCCTCCCCTTCGGTGAGTGAGGCCCCCTCAGAGCCTGGCATGACTTCCAAGTTGGGCTCTGTGGTGGGCTCCCATTCTGATGGGAAGAGAGGGCAGCCGTTTTGGCGGCGGGCACCACTGAGCTTGTCCGCAGCCTGGTTGACCACATTCTGCAGGGCAGGGAAAAGGCGGTGCTCAGCCAGGAAGTCCAGGGTCCGATGGGGCTCGCGGAGTGAACAGTAGCCAGGCAGGTCAAAGGATGTTGGCTGGCTCAGCAAGGACTTGATCTCCTTGTTGAACTCTCGCTTGAGGAAAATCAGCTCCCGCTCTGTAGGCCCCAGATCTGAAACTTCAGGCGTGCCTGAGCTCGAACCCAGCAGGCCTGAGAACCAGGACAGGGGCTGCTTTGGGGTCCACTGGCTGCTGGACTGGCTGCCCATAGAGTCCCACAGCAGGGAGTCCCTCTGGGAGGACTGCCCCAGGCTTTTCTGCAGAGAGAAAGGAACTCTCAGAGGTGTCCAGGAGGAGCCAAGCCAGGCTTGGCCCTGGCCCTGGGCTCCATCCTACCCACCCCATGGTCCCAGATCTCACCCCTCTGTTTTCCAGCCGTAACAGCCGCTTGAGGCTCTTTTCCTGCAGGAGTTTGTCCCTCCTAGGTGGCAGTGGGCCCAAACCGTGGTAGCCCATGTCACTGTCTCGGCTGTGGGAGCCCGGCCAGCCAGCTGTGAAGTTGCTATGGGAGTCAGACATGGAGCTGGAGCAGGATGGGTAGTTGTTGGGGTTCCCAATGCAGAGGCTGGGCCGGACACGGTGACGGTGCATGGTACTGAGGCTGGGCCGGGCACGCACCCGTCGCCCGCCCCTTGGCACCTCCACTGGGTCCTGCACCTCCACCAGTGGCACCCCTGCCTCTGTCTTCATGGTGGCCATGCGCTCAGTTGCCTTCTCCACCACGGTCTGCAGGCTGTCCAGCACCTGGCCCTCAACAAGGAAATCCAGGAAGCTACCAAAGGGCCGAGGACCCTTTGAGTTTCGGCGGTGGCTGTGGAGCCCTGAGCTGCCCGAGGGGCCGTACATTGACGGTGGATGTGGCACGTGGCCCAGCTTAGAGGCTTGCCCCATTTCCGGGAATGCTGGCTTCTTATGCGGCTGAACCTGAGTAGACAGGCATGTCACAGTGGGCTGAAATGCCCCACAGGAGGCAGGGTCCCCAGGGTCTTCCTAGGGTACCAGGAACTGGGTAGGGAGTGAGCAGTGGAAGAAACTCTGTTTTGGAGTCAGGCAGCCTTGGGTCTGGACCCTAGCTCTCCCACTTTCAGGCTGTGTGACTATGGGCACAATGGCCCCTTTCAAGGTCCAGTTTTCTTTTCTGCAAAGTGGAGATCTATTTAGGATTGCCCTGAAATTTCCCTGACACATACATTTCACATATATTTCACATACACAAGCCCTAACCAGGGAGTCTGAAAGCCCGCTTCTGTCCTCTCACAGGGTGTGAGTGGGTAATCACGAAACCCCTCTAAATCCCACTTGGGCTCCTCATCTCTAGAGTAGGCCAGCCCTGTTCCACTGCTGGGCTGCATAGAACACCTATGGTCCTGAGCCCTGCACACCCCATGACTGCTTCTGCAACTGGACCCCTAGGCCCTGAGCAGACCCTATGCTCTCACTTGGGGAGGCAGTTCACCAAGCCCTCCCAGGCCACTGGAGGTCAAGGGGACACAGGGAATGAAATTGATGAGGACTAGGACCCAGCAGGGGGTCAGAGGAGTGATCAAAGAGATAAGGACATCACTAGGAGGCCCAGGCAGGAAGTCAAAAGGAAATGAGAAAGGGGGGCAGTGATTAGGGGCGCTGGAACTGGTGAGGAACACAGTGGGGGTCTCGGAGTTAGGCTTTGCTGGGCATACTTACCCGGGCCAAGTACGTGGTATGGCCGGCCTCATCGTCTGCCAAGTATCCCGAGTGGTGGCGGCAGCTGGTCATTATGCCAGTAACCCGGCCTGCTGCCCAACTTCTCTCTCTTCAGTTCTGCAGTGCAGCCATGAGTTCCTCTCTGCTACTGGCAGGGGGATGGTATGAGGGTCCCCTCAGGCCTCCATGAGTTTGAGTCTCCCTCTGTCCATCTGTTGGATACTGCATCAGTGGTCCAGGGGGCCACAGGTCCTTCGTTCCCCACAACCTACGTCCCTCACGTGTCTGGCCTTTTCTCTGCTCGGAGTCCCCTGGGCGTCTGCGCACCATCTGTGTCCAGAGTCGTCGGGGGCGAGGTCCTGTCTCTGACCATTTCTGACCCTCTCCCCTCCCAGACATGGGGCACCCTGGCGTCCGTCCCTGGCCCAGAGCCCATCCTCTCACCAGAGTCCAAGCTTCGCTAGGAGTCAGCCAGAGCGAGGAGAACTTGCTGAAGGGCGGCAACACTGGGCTTTGGGGTCGCCGCAAGGCAGATCCCCGCTTGCTTATTTGCATGCCGCGTCCTGATTGGCTAGCAACGGGCCCCTCATCCTCTAGCTCCCCCGACACAATTGTTGGGGGCGGAGCCCACATTGGCCCCTCCCCCATTTTATCGGGCTCTGTCCCTTGTTCTCGGTGGGAACTCCTGGCTGAGCTCTGAGGCTGAGGCTCTGATCCTTGCTCCACATCTACCCTAATGGGAGGCTGAGGGTCAAAGCCACAGCCTATTCTAGTGACATAAGCATCTTCCTTGGCTCCTCTCTGGTCATGGCATTGTCCTGGTCCCCCTGCTCTCTGTCTTCTCTCCACTATCCCCTCGCCTACTGTGAACAACTTCAGGGTCTGTCTTGAGCCCTCTCCCCTCTGTAGCCTTCCTGAGCGCAGTGAAAAAGGTCCTGGCTCTAAGTCACAGGTCGTTTCAGTTCCTAACTCTGCTGTTTCCTGCCTGTGTAACTCAACCTCTCTGATCCTCTGATCCCCCTCTGTAAATGAAGTTGAATATCCTTCCACGTGGGAGTATGAAGATTAAATCTTCATACAACAGATCCGGCATCCCATAAAACCCTTTATATGTTGCCTCCTCTCCTTCCTCCCCCATTTGTCTGGTAAACTTCTCATGCACTCCCCATCCCAGGTGTCACCTCATTGGAGAAGGCTTCCCCAAAGGCTTGCCACCCCCAAGAATGATCGCAAACCCCATTCCAGATTCTGCCACACCGTTTTGTTACTTGTTCACCAGTAATATTAAAATAGGTGCTCAATAAATGTCAACTTCCTCTTTCCAATCTTCAGACACCCAGGGCCTCTGGCCTTTCCAGGTTCAGCTTCCCAGTAGAGAATGACGGTTGAGGTCTGACAATTTAACAATAAAGTTTGAATATAACAGTACTTATGCCAAGAGCTTGGTGAAGGGCTCTTTGAGGCCTCCAATTCTTACACTGCCCATGGTAGTGGATATAATTTGTTATTCTCAAGCTTGGCTCTATCCTCTCTGCCTCTGACAGAGGGGACAACCAGGGCCTTGAGGACTGGAGCAGACCCAGATGCAGGCCCAGGGTTTCGGAGGCCAGTCTGAGCTCTACTACTTCTAACAGGGGCACTTTGGGCAAAGACACTTCCTTTCTCTGAGCCGCAGTTTCTTCAAACAGCTTGGTAAACAGGAACAATGTTACCAATGTCATAGGCTGGACACGAATACTGCACTTCCATTGGGAAAATCAAGACAGCTACTTTAGAATGGAAACCCTAGCTATTAACCATGTGACTGAGTATAGATGGGTAGGG
>NW_006433949.1:7209605-7261295 GCF_000325575.1 Pteropus alecto | reverse complement strand
GGAAAGCTTCTCTGGACCACAGAGAAAAAAATAAGATTATGAATGTAACCTCTTGCACAGAGCTCAAGAGAGGGAAGCAGGGGCTAATGCTTTCTCAAACGAAGCCACTGGCATTACATGTTTTCTTTCATTTTCTTATTGTTTAGAGCTTTTACAAATCACAAAAAAAGCCTTATTTTAGAAAAATCAGGAAAAGACAAATGGGCAATTTTGTAAAAAAGAAATACAAAGAATAAAAACATGAAAAAGTTCATAGTCACTATCAAAAAAATTAAAAGAATGAGATAACTAATTTGATCATTATTTCTCAAAACACAAAAAACTTGGGGGTGGGGGTGAAGAAGAATTGTGTCTATTTGCTTAGCAAAAATATTGGAAGGACACTACCCAAGAAGTTAACAGTGGTGATCTCTGGAAAGCGTAAGAGATTTTTTTATTCAGGACTTTTTCTCTGTATTTTTCATATTAAATATCATTTTTGCAGTCACCGAAAGTTTCGCATTAATAAGTGGAACCGTGGTCAGGTTATGGCGGTGCACACTGTGTGGAGGTGGTGGTGGGAGGTCGTTGCAGGGCCAAGGCGGGACCGCTAGGTGGCGAGAACAAAGGCGAGGTGCTGGTGTGTCGTGGTGTGTGCGTCGGGGCGGGGTCTTGGGCAGTGTTTAGGGGCGGGCCTGGACTGTCCACTCCCCTCAGGTCCCCAGCCGCGGGCGTAGGCAGAGATGGCCAGGCCGCGCGTGCGGTTGGTGATCACTGCAGATGACTTTGGTTACTGCCCGCGGCGGGATGAGGGCATCGTAGAGGCCTTCCTGGCGGGGGCTGTGACCAGCGCGTCCCTGCTGGTCAATGGCGCGGCGGCGGAGAGCGCGGCGGAGCTGGCCCGCAGGTGAGCGGCGGCCCCCTACAGGGTCAGGGCGGACTTGGGGCGCCAACGCCCTGCGGCCGCCAGTGCTCCCGCTTGCGTTCGGCCCGCAGGCACCAAATTCCCACCGGCCTCCACGCCAACTTGTCCGAGGGCCGCCCCGTGGGCCCGGCCCGCCGCGGCACCTCATCGCTGCTCAGCCCCGAAGGCTTCTTCCTGGGCAAGATGGGATTCCGCGAGGCGGTGGCGGCCGGAGACGTGGCCTTGTCCCAGGTGCGGAAATGCGGCTGCAAAAGGATGATTCCCCCCACCCCCAAGGCTCCGTCCCGAGATAGGGTGACGCCATCAGGGGCAGGAGCGGAAGCTAGATGCCTCCCTGGTTCCAACACTGAAGCAGTCAGTTGGAGGTGCAGGGAGGGGTCCTCCTCGGTCACTGAGCCCGGACGTTCAAGGTGCCTATCGTCCTCTCCTTCCAGGTGAGGGAAGAACTGGAGGCCCAGTTGAGCCGCTTCCAGGAATTACTGGGCAGGAATCCCACTCATGTGGACGGGCACCAGCACGTGCACGTGCTCCCAGGTGCGTGGGTTGGTGGTACCAGGCAGGGAGAGGGTCGCAGTTGGGGAGACATGCCCCTTCCTGACTTCACCCCATTCTCAGGCGTGTGCCAGGTGTTCGCTGAGGCGCTGCAGGCCCACGGGGTGCGCTTCACAAGGCTACCTCTGGAGCGAGGAATAGGCGGCTGCACATGGCTCGAGGCTCCTGCGCGGGCCTTCGCCTGCGCTGTGGCACACGACGCCAGTGCCGCTGTAGGTCCTTTCTCCCGCCGCGGCCTAAGGTGAGCCTTCTCCCACCCTACTCGCATGCCCTGCCACCTGCCCGGCCTAGGTCCCAGTGGGTCTAGATGGACATTCACCTGGCCAGCTCAAAGGGAGTCGGGTTTCGCCCAGCGGTGCCTCCACCCCAGATCCTTCCCGCCCGCTTCCTAGCCCTTCCTGACACTGTCCTGCCTGCCAGTCCCTTCCTCTGATACCCAGGTATCCACAGGTGGACCGATGCCTTCGTGGGCCTGAGTACCTGTGGCCGGCACATGTCGGTTCACCGTGTGTCGGGGGCTCTGGCCCGGGCCCTGGAAGGTACACCCACAGGCCACTCCTTGACAGCGGAGCTGATGGCCCACCCAGGCTACCCCAGTGTGCCTCCGGCTGGGGGCTGCGGTGAGGGCCCTGATGCCTTTTCCTGCTCTTGGGAGCGGCTGCATGAGCTGCATGTCCTCACAGAACCCACACTGCGGGCCCGGCTTGCCCAGGATGGCGTGCAGCTCTGCGCCCTCCATGATCTAGACTCCAAAAGACCAGGGGAGGGGGTCCCTGGTGAAGCCACTCTGGAAACCTTCCTGGAGCCCTCCCAACTGTGACCCTGACAACCAAGAACTAATGTCTTGGTGCTCAGGAAGGGGCAAGGATGGAGCTTTGGCACAGCCCCAGACCAGGTCCTTGAATGGGTTCTGTGACTTCCCTGGGCAGAACGATGTTACCTCTATGCCCATATCCTCATGACGCAATAGTGGTGGCCAGAGCTTCAGCAAGCCCTCTTGGCTGCAGGCGGGTCAAGCTGTGACATCTGGGCCTGGGGCCTGCCAAACATTTGATGCCCTTTATGTTTCCATGTAAGCATCTTGTTTAGGTGTAGTGGGGAGAAATTATTGTATTAATAAAATAACATGTTTCTTGTAAACTTGGATGATTTAAAACTGTGCCCAGAAAACCTTCGCAGACACACGAATGGACAAAAGCAACTCCCTTGGGGCCCAAACCAGGTCGCTATTTCAGAAAACTTCCAAAGTCTACTTTCATTCATGTTTAGATTTTATTATTTGGGGTAGGAAGGGGGATATCTCACCAGTCTACTTTTTGTGAGGTATATTATCATCTCAATTTTTATTTAAAAAGAAGTCACCTGTTCTAAGTAAGCAGCCTTTTGCCATCCTAGGGGACAGATCTGAGGAAGTCCTGCAAGCTCAGAGGAGTTCATTGAAATTTTTCCAGGAGGGAAGTCTTCTGTGGAAATGAGATCCTGGATTCCAAACTGGACTAGTGATGTGTGGATGCCCTGTGACTGAAGCCCATGTGGCTTGGACCTGGAGATTCAGGGAACAGGTGGGGAAGAGGGCAAGGAGTTCTCTGGAGCACAGGGAGTCCTACCCTGCTCTAGAGGATGGAAAGGCAGATGGAACATCAAATGGTCCTTCTTGTCTCATGTTAGTGCCTGTGTGCAGGCACCAATGTCCTCCTTTTGCAGACCTAGAGGTGGGCGTGGCAGAGCAGGGATTCGAAGCTACCTGTTTATGTATTTTCTATGCACTGTGCCAGGCATGGAATCAGGTGCCAACAGAGCTCTGTCCTGGCCTAGGCAGCCTTGAAGAATATGCAGCTTTCTGAAGCAGTGAGGGGGGATCATGTTCCTGCCCTCCTGCCCCTCATCCTATCCTTGACTGTGGATTCAGTTTCCGCTTTTCTTCCTCCATTTTCCATCCTAACCTTTTCTTGACCTTGACTCTTCCAGGCACTGGCCCTTTCCTCCTTCCATCCATGTCTGAGAACTGGAATTACTGAGTTTGATATCTTCTGCTGCCTCACCCTCACCTTCTTTCCTCAGCCCACTGGGGTCTGGCCACACTCCTGCAAGCTTCTGGATTGAGCTGGCAGGGGTGGCCTGAAGGCAGCCTGTTGGTACAGGGCCACCTCCTTTGCGGGGGGTTCTGCTGTACTGAGGAGGAGGAGGAGGAGGCAGCTGGCTGTGTAGTTCTGATTCTCAGGATAGAGGCGTAGGTGGACAGGAGAGACTTGGGGGCCTGCACAGATGTTAGATGAAGCTGTAGGAGTGGCTACTGTCACCCAGGGAAGGAGAGAGGGATGACCAGAGATGAAGGCCCGGATCAGCCCTGGGGATGAGTGTTTAACAGTGGAGAGAAGAGAGGGAGCATGGCCAACCCGAGAGGATACACAGGAGACCGAGTTCCATCTCACAAATGGAGAGAAGGTAGTAAGAGAAGAGGGCCATAGGTGGCGCAGGGCCCATTGAGGGGCTGGTTACTGGTGCCCCACCCACCAAGGAGACGGGGGTATTATTATGCCAAACCTGCTGTTGGCTGGGTGGCTTAGGCAAAGGGTTTACTATTATCCACTCATTTGTCAGTCACATATTGAGGGTCTGCTCTGTGCCAGGCCAGGGCTGGGTGCTGGGACACAGCCCGGCCTGTGAGGAGCTCAGTTGGCTACACAGGAACAGTTGGTGTCATCCAGGATGCAGTGGGGTAGCGAAAGGAACACACAGCTAAGTGTGGGGTCAGAGGAGTTCCTAACCCAGCCTGAAGAGGTCAGGGAATATTGTCCAGAGGAAATAACTTCCTTCCTTGGGCTTTGGTTATGCCTCTGCAGTGTTGGGTAGTCATTTTGCTCTGATCCCGAGGCCCACATGGTGCCCTCAGGAGTCCAGTTTGCAAGCAAAAACACTTCCAATCATCCAGAATTGGCTATTAATCAAGTACTGGTCAGGGCATGCACTATGTTAAAGTCCCAACTTCAGCTCTGCTCCACAGGTTGGTGCCACACCCCCACATTTCATGAGGGAAGCAAAGAGAAGCCAGTGCAGAAGGGGCAGGAAGAACTCAGATCATCTCTGGCTTTGCCTTCCATTGGGTCAGATAGTGGAATGCAACAAGAGCCAGACTGTAAGAACACAGGCCAGGTGTCCTTGGCTGTCACTGAACCCGTTTCCTGTGAAAATAGGGATAATGGTACCCATGGGTTGTCCTGAGCTACAGAGGATAAAGTGTTGGGATGTGGCAGAGTACCCAGACCAGATAATCAAAGGAAAGGCTTGCTCCTTGCTTCCTGGTAAAATGACACCTCAGATAGTCTCTCCCAGAAACCTGCCCACCTGGCTGACAGGACAGGCCTGGTCTCAGCCGGTGTCAAATTACAGGCAAGGAATTTGACTGACTGAAAATAGTGTCAGGGCCCCAGTTGGGCCTTGGGCTGAGTCAGCACCTTAGCAGTCTGCTGTTCTGGGGACTCAGGCGTTTCTGACTGGAACCTTTGAGAAAATGGCATAGCCCCACCCTCAGGCACACCCTCATTAGTTCCATGACTTTGATCAGGATGGCCAACTTGCTCCTCTGCTAAATGTGGATATCACTCTTGGAGCTGGCAGGACCGAAGTGATGAATACACGCAGAGGTGCTGTCCCTCTAGTAGGGTGATCCCTCAGATACTCAAAGGGTCCCACTGCAGATCTCAATAGTCTGGACTCTCCAGCCTTTTCTGCTTCGCTCGGGGAAGGCTGGAACATCCCTGCGTGCCTCTTTTGGAGGCTGGGCACGGGGAGAGAGGAGCAGGCAGAAGCTGCAGGAGACCAGAAGCCCGATGACCTGCTATCCCCGTCTCTGAGAGCACAGGCCCCTGGCACTGTCCTCCACCAGTAAGGAAGAAACCCACACAACCACGACAGTGTCGGAGAGCATTTTTATTAAGGGCAGCAGAACGGGATCACAGCATCTTAGAAAGCCTATTCTCTGCCATGTGGGGCAAGGGCAGGGAGGAGGGGGAAGACCTGGGACACTTTGGATCAGGCGGCTGTGAATTCCTGAGTGGGCTCGGGTCAGTGGTGGCAGCCCAACAGCTCTCTTCTCCCCCAGAGGACCCAGCTGTTTGGTTGTGGAGCTGCCAGGGCTGCCTGCCAGCATGCTCAAAGCCTGCTTGGAGGGCTAGGTGACCACCTTGAACTCGTTGGTGGCAGCCCAGCTTATCCAGTTGCCCAGGCCTGAAGGAGGGACCACCCATAGCCTTCCTGGGACCAGGCCTTCCTGAATGGAGCAAATCATGGGGTGTAATGCCAGGGCTGAGAGTCCCCTGGGGGGCTGCCGGCTTTGACAAAGCTATTCTCCTTTGGTGAGCAGTGAGGAGTGACAGGCAGGCAGAGCTACACTTGTAGAAACACGAAGCAATGGGAAAGTTTCCAAGAATGGCAATAATTCTGGATTCAGAGAAGCAAAGATAACAGATGGTAGCTTATTTGGATAGCTTCTGACAGAATTTGGCATTTTATTACAAATCTGTGTATGAGTGAAATAAAGTCCACCGTCACCATTCTGCTAATTAAGAGACAGATGTGGAAATGCTGGCCCAGTGCTCTTGCCATAATGGGCACACCGAAGTCTCCAGAACATGCCCCCTGAGTACCTAGGACTAAAGAAGCCAAGTTCATTGACACACCACAGGGGCCACACACCTAGACAACTAAACGTTATGCTGCCCGACTTACCCATCACTCTCACTTCTGCATAGGTAAAACCAAGCTGTCTTACAGGTCATAAGCTCTGGAAAGAGCTCAAGTTTTAGAACTAAAATGAAAACAAAGCAAAGTTTCTTGAAGTCATTTCTGCACAGGATCTACTCCCCCTGAGAGCCAAGAAGGGAAGCCACCAGTGGCAGAAGCAGAGTTGGTGACGCATGGCATTTGGATCATCAGCTTTCCTCTGGGTGTCAGTGACATGTATTCTCTACTATTTCAGGGAAAGTCCCACTTGCTTTGAAAAAGACATTAACATTCAAATCCTTACAAGTTCATCTGATGATAAATTCTAAGGTCAATTTTTATTTCTACAAAAAAAGGCAGTCAAAACAAATGTTTTTGTTTTTGTACATAAAACACATGTAAAGGATATTACTGAGAGAGCTTCAAGTGGAGCTTGACTCTGCAAAGGCTGTGAGTCCAGAGGGAGAGGGAAGGCCGTCTTGTTCCTGGGCTGGCCTGGCCAGCTGCTCCGAAGGAAGGGGCCAGCAGGGCACCAGTAACCCCAGACTGGTGCTGGCTATAGCCGAGTCCTGCCAATTCCAACCCCGCAAAAGGTCAAACCGTGCTGAGGGAGGGCCGCGGTGGGGCTGCTGCACTGAGGAATTGGAGAGCGAGCTCCGTGGCACATTCGGATGGAGCTTGGTGACAGGTGAACGTGGAATTTCAAATGGATATTCTGGCTTTAGCGTTGTCTGCAATTACCAGCACATCTTCTAAAATGGCTGCAGGGAGGAGCATCAACCTTTGACCTCAGGAGCTTCTCTGGTGAGAAATTCCTCACACAAGTGCACATTGTCCTCTGGCTGGCAGGCCACAGACCTGATATTGCAGGGTTTCCCCAAGCAGGCCAGGCCAGGCTGGAGTTCAATCACACACACAGACATCAGGGCTGCCATTTAATCGTTATTGTGGTAACACTGGCCAGATTTTTACATAAGAGTTGGGCCTCCCGTTTCACAGCTTTTTTTTTAGGGAGTGGTGGTAGTGGTGGTGCTTTGTTTTTAAATTTTTAAAAGGATGCTATAAATTGTAGCCAGGAGAACCAACTCCCACACTGGGCAGTGCAACACGGGAGAAGAGAAGCCACCAGACAAGACAGAACTGTCTCTTCTCCTTTGTGGAGCAGGCAGGGCCTGGGTCTGGAGAAGTGAATGAGTGAAAAATAAACTGAATGCAAGAAAGTAGGAGTTGGCAAGGGCAGGGGAAGAAAGGGAACCACAACCTTTTTTTTTTTAAACCTTAAGGTCTAAATGTAAATTGAAATTTTGGATAAATTTGGACAAGGAAAAAAACACCATTCTTTTAAAGTAGACTGAAGCAGTGATTTTTAAAACAAAGAAAGCAGAACTAGAACATCTTAAATTTTTAATCCTTTCTTTACAGGTTACCTAGACCACTTTTGATTAAGAAAACTGTAGAAAGTTAGTAACTGCCACAAGCAAACACCAGGCGGTGGCACGTGTCAATTTTCCACAGAGTCCTGCTTTGCGGGATGTCTGAGTGCACTGCTTGGGGGCTCTGCTCACACTCGCTGGAATCAATCGCGGCAGATTTTAGTCCACAGGTCGCTTTTCCCCATATTTCTTTGTAAACTCTTCAGCATTCTTACAGAATTTTTTACGGTCCTTAGAGTATTCTTCAGCTAGGTCAGCCCGAAGGGGGTGCTCGGGCTGGGGGTCGTTCACCAGTGCTATGAGGGACTGGATTACTGCCAAAAAAAGAAGACAGCATCACTGGTTAGAACAGTCTCAGAATGGGCAAGGACAAGATATGCAACTCTGACTCTAACGTTGATTTACGTCTATGTGCTTCTAGACAAAGCAGCCTCCGATTTATCCAAAATTCTAACCACCGGCACTCAACTCCTTTCCTCTGTAATTAGGAGAAAGTGATGGACAACAGCCAACATGACAGTGGATAACTGTTGAGAGTGATGCCTGCTCCTCCTTCCTGAACTGATGCCCTGGGAAGGTCCCAGACCCCAGTCACTCCCATCCCCCTCTGAAACTCTGGAGCCCTTAGGCCTGGCTCCCTCCCCTCCCTTCCCCCGCTGAGTAGTTTCAATATCCAAGTATGAGCATGAAGGGTGCATGACAGGCCTGCACCATGTAAATGTATAATGAGCTTACTCTGGAAGACCCATAGGAGCTTCTGAACCAGCAGAGAAAGGTTCGTATGACCACCCTGTCTAACCACTGGGAAGCTGACAACCCCCAGCAGCATTACACTGTCCATTCCAGAGGTGGAAGTCACATCAACAGCTTGGGGTGGGTTCCAGTAAGTCCTAGATATGCTGGAAGGCTAGCCCTGGGGCGGGAGGACGAGGCAGCAGAAGGTAGGGAAGGGAGCCATGCAGACTAGAGTATGGAAGGTCCAGGATCCCTTGACCACCTCAGAAATGGGGGGCACACAGCCGCACCTTGCACATTTCCTTTCCTTGTCCCCATCAGGCCCAGTACCCCCAGAATGCTTCATTCCTTCCCACTGCCACATTTCTAGCAAAAAGGCATCTCTCCTCTGGACTGCCAATGCTGTGAATTCCTTATTGGGGGCCCATGTTTTTCACCCCAGCATTACAAGGGAATGGATTAAAATGCTGGTGCTGGCTGAGTCATACACAAAGGCAGAACCAGTCAACACCACCATGCTGAGCAAAAAGGAACAGCACAAAGTGCTCCTGGCCAAGTGTCCAAAGACGGCCTGCTCCCACCTCTGCCTATTAATGCTACCAGGTGAGACGGGGGCAGTCAAGGGTTCCTGTGATCATCGTGGGCACAGGTGAGGCAGTGGGGTAAGGCAGAAAAGGGTGGCTCTGCAGGGCTGACGGGGCCAAGGTTGAATTAGGAGAGGTGGTTGGGCAAGGAGGGTAGACTGGGAAGAGCGAGCAGGGCTGAAAGGCTCTAATTCAATCTCCGCACCACTCACAGGGGCAGGCATAGGGGCAGACATCGCCTCCCTTTACACACCATCTTTTGCATCTCTAAGAGGAAGCTGATTCTGGAAGTATGTTTTTGTCTACTTCAAGGTTTATCCCTTCTATTGTATTTGATTCTTACCTAAGCAGAAATGATAAAGCTATTTTCTTATTCCTATTTCCCCAACTTTAACCATTGGTATTCCATTGTTTGCCATATATCCACATATAGCCTAAATGATAATTTACTTAATATATTTCTCTAAAGCTCACTTTTTAATACAAATATTTTTAAAAGTAAAGTAAATGTTAGTAACTCAAATGGAGAACCACTTTCACTTGCCATAAACAGAAGGCAAGTATCAACAAAAGGACAATGTATGGCTGGTTGGAATACCTCAGACAAACATTAAAATAAGCACCTAAGGCTTCCTCCTGTCCAGCCAGTGGAAGCAACCACACTGAGACAAATACTGCCAAATGGCACCATCGCAGCTTCTTTAAAACACTGCCCTCAGCTCACTGGCCTAAAATATGTATTTTAGCACTCTCCAAGATTCTCCACCCCACGCTCAGATGTGAGACTTCCATTTTCTTTTGTTCTTGACTTCATTTATAGCATACTTGTATGCTACCTACAGCATTGAGGAAGAGTAAAGAAAGAAAATGGAGTCACTAAATTACTAAAAGTAGTCAAGGTCTGAGGCATGCCTTAGCCAGTCTTAAACTTCTGAACTTCCCAGTCCGGTATTAATACCTGAATGCACATCAGATCGCAGTGTTAATGCCTGGACACACATCAAACCTTCAGATGACCATCGACATGACTTCAAGAAGAAACTGTTGCATTGTCCAGACTAGTGGACATCTGAAGATTACCTTCTTGGACCAGTCATGATGCTAAGAATGCAGGACTAATTCTCAGGAATATACTCTTTCCTATAAGAGCCCTCAGCTTTTCTTTCTCCTTTGGAACACTTCTAAGTTTGGCCTGTGTTTCCAGTTTGCAAACTCTGAGAACCTTGAATAAAGCTTAGTCATTTATTTTCTAGCAAAGCCTCTTCACTTTTTGAGTTCATTTGACAACATAAATAGGTGTCTTCTTGTCTTTTCCTATGATTAGAAATGGCTCTGTGGTAGAACTGCTGCTTCATTAGCATTTTAAGAACCCCACAGGGTCAAATGCTTTGTGAGGGACAGGGAACTGATAAGTTTTCCAGTTTTCCTTCCCACTCTGTTATGGATACTCAGGCTCTTTTACTACTTACTATGCTCATCTTGATACCTAATGAATTAGTAAAAAACCATTTGTTAATGATTAAGACTTGCTTTTCAAAGATATTTTCAGTTTGCAAGTTTGCTATTTGTCTAATTTTCCGAGCTTGCTTTTACTTATTTGATCAAGTCTAAATATTTTCAAATTTATTTAGTAGTTCTGATGAGTATTTCATTCTTTTCCTGTTCCTCTGGGTGCGTTTCTGATTCCTCAGCTAAACTATAATAAAACACAGCTGAGTTTAGCTTGTTTTGATAGTGAGAACATCGATAGCTATGACTGCTTTTCAAACTACAACTATGGCCCCATCCCATCATTTTTCATATATAGAACAGCATGCTCATTACAAATGTCTGGCACTGGTTTCTTGATCTCTTCCTTGATCTAAATGCTCCCCAGAAGCATTTTTTCCCCCTCAAATATTCAGGGGCTTAAAAACATAATAAAAAATGACCTTTTATTCTCATTGTTATATGGTCAAAGAATTAAGCCTATAAAATTTCCTCAGTTTTGTTCTGTTTCTTTGTAATACAGAATATAACCACTATCTAATTTTCCCCCTTTTCATGGGTATCCAGGGGGCTCCACTCTCAGAGTAAAATCTGAATGCTGTCTTCCATAGAATGCACTATAAAATATGTTAACTAACTTTATCTGGTTTGTTATATTTCTTCAGTCCTCTTTATAAATTTTATCTACTTGATTTGTTATAATAGTGTATGGGGAATTGAAACATTCAATTTATAAATTGTTTGAATTTTCTCTTCATATAATTTTGTTATGTTGTTTGGTACATAGAGAGTCAGTATTATGCTGGCTTTGTTATTGGCTGCATTTTATATGGCAAATGTCATTCAACCACCAACTAAGCCCTTACTCTGCTGCTAAGATATCTACTAGATATCTACTAGAACCAGGCACACTGCTGAACAAAACAGTTTTCACATTCTTTCTCTGGTATTATTATTGCTAACTCCTACCACATCCCTATTTGACACAGTTCTGCCTTGTTTCTTGACTTTTCTCATGCTACTTTTGCTCACTTTTTCATGCTTCTTTACTTTCTTTTCAAAAACTGAGATATAATTCACATACACAAAAATACTCTTTTAAAAGTATACGATTCAGTTGTTTTCAGTATATTTGCAAAGTTGTATGACACCACCACTGTTTAACTCTAGGACATTTTCATCAACCCTCAAAATAGGAATAATGCTGACACAGCTCTATTGGGCAGCCAGTCCCTGTAAGAGGTGGCAAAGTGGTTTTATTTGTGTTCATCTCCTGACAAGCCTCTCTCCCCCTTGTCATGTCATGTCCCATTCTGCCTGTCCTCTGCCCTGCTTGCTACCCCAGTTCTCAATAAGGGAGGAGACTTTATAATTCTTTGTGGCCCAGCAGTCTGAGGTGCAGGGTCTGCCTGGGTAGCCTGGAAGAACTTCTCCCCTCCAGACATGGTGCTTAATATACACAACTTGGCAAGGGCTCCAGGAGTTGCACGAGGGGCTGACAAGTCATTCCTGAACAAGAGCAGCTATAGACTTCCAACACAGAGCTAGGAATTTGCATGGAAAACTTTGTCAAGCTTTTATAAACACCAACTTGTACATGACCAAGTGCCAAGTCCACGGGAGATCTATTTTGACTCGGCATGTAGCACCCACTCCTTTCTACTACTCAGCTGTGTTGAACCTGGGGCTCAACTTTCCATGTGAAAGGCTTTCAACTCCATCTTTGGGGGTGGGGCAGTGTTTCCACTAAAAGACAGTTATTTATATTAGTCACTGAAAAACCACCTGCAACCTAGCAAGTTCCAGCCGCATCCACTCTCTTCAATCTAAAAAAACGTTACAGTGGTTCAGCTGGTTACTTATAAAAAAGCTACCGAGAATATGAGATTAGGACTTCAAAAGAAAGTTCTGGAATTAGGAAACAAAAATTTCCTAATTTGGTTCATACCAAAATCTAGTAACTTCCAGGGGACAAGAATTAAGTACTTCCTAGAAAATGAGCATGTATATGTTCACACAGAGAGACCCAGACACATGGGACATACACGGTCACATCCAATTCCAAGGAGTTCCAGGTCTGCTAAAACTATGTGCTTTCATTGGACACACAGCCCTCAAGTCTGACCGTGCCCCTCCCTCACACCACCCACTGTGAGCCACCGGCTTTCTGCTGCTAGCCAGGTGGCTTTAGCTTGTGCCCTTCTTTTAGTCTGGAAAGCTTTCTCCAACCTCCCCTCTTCCTTCAAGTCTGAGTTCACGTGCTAATTGCTATGTGAGGTCACTATAAACATCATTCCCCTTCCCCAACTGAGGCAGCCCCATAATCCTTCGTGAAAATTCCCAGTGGCAGTGCCGCATTCCTCACTGCACGGGTGACAAGCATTGGGCTGGTCTGTCTGCATGCATCCCCACAGGGCTGTGAACACAGGAAAGGCCTCCTCAAATAACTGCGTAAGACAACAGTTTAACTGAGACCTGCCATGCCCAAAGGACTGGTGGGACCTCGGCTGCACTTCTGTGTGTATTGGAATTGGTAAAGGTAGGATTTCTCTAGACTCTGTGTGACATGACATTAGAAGGCACTGAGGAGCCCCTGTCCCACTGCAGCCTCCAGAAGAGCAACTACTGATGAAGACACAGAAGCATGTCTTACCTTGGTCGGTTTTGGTTGCTGGCTTCCAGTTTTCAGCACTAATTACTGGCAGACAGACCTGCCCCTTTTCATCAATGTTGGGGTGATAGATCTTTGTTTTAAATGTGATCTTCGGTGGTTTGAATGGGTACTCTGCTGGAAAGTTGATTTCGATTCTGAAGGCCCCCTTATCATAGGGAGGGTTGTCCTATAGGGCAAGAGATCAAAATGAACACACCATGGTTCACAAACCTGGAGCTAAGACAGGGATGTTCGGTTTACTTGAAAAATTAATTTATTTCAAGTGATATATCAACTGGAGCCTTGTCATGTTCAGGGCAACCAATGATCAGTATTCCTAGAGCAAGATGTCTGCTAAGCTGTGAAAAGGTCTGAGATTGATGTTCTGGTTTCTTTATTTTTTAAAAATAGATTTTAAATAGTAGTTTTAGTTTCACAGAAAAACTGTAAGTAGAGTTCTTATATGTCTGCTTCTCCACATGCAAGGCCTTCCCTACTATCAGTATCTTGCAACAGTATGGTATATTTGTTACAGTCGATAAACCCACATTGACATTTCATTATCGCCCAGAGTTCGCAGTTTACATTAGGTCACTCTTGGTCATACATTCTATGGGTTCTGTATGGTATTATACACTTTAGTTATAACCATACAGTATGTAGCCTTTTCGGTCTGGCTTTTCTCACTTAATAATATGCATTTAAAGTTCTTCCATGTCTTCTCATGGCTTAATAGCTCA
This sequence comes from Pteropus alecto, assembly GCF_000325575.1. Taxonomy (NCBI): domain Eukaryota; kingdom Metazoa; phylum Chordata; class Mammalia; order Chiroptera; family Pteropodidae; genus Pteropus; species Pteropus alecto. Next base: position 7,247,484 of record NW_006433949.1, on the reverse strand, counting down.
TTTCTTTTTAATGCTAAAATAATATTCCATTGTCTGGATGTACCACAGTTTATTTATCTATTCATCTACTGAAATATATTTTGGTTGCTTCCAAGTTTTAACAATTATGTGGACTTAAGCTTTCAACTCCTTTGGGTAAATACCGAAGAGTGTGACTGCTGGATCGTAGGGTAAGAGTATGTTTAGTTTTGTAAGAAATGGCCAAACTGTCTTCCAAAGTAGCTGTACTATTTTGCATTCACACCAGCAATGAGCATTCCTCACTGGCACATCCTCCGGCCAGCATTTGGGGTTGTCGGTGTTTTAAGTTCCGCCCTTCTAACAGGTGTGTAGTGGTATCATTGTTGTTTTAACCTGCAATCCCCTAAACATGATGTTGAATATCTTTTCATATGCTTATTTGCCATCTGTGTATCTTCTTTGGTAAGGTGTCCGTTCAGCTTCTTTTGCACATTTTTATCTTAGAGTCTTTGTTTTCTTATTATTGAGTTGTAAGAGTTCTTTGTATATTTTGGATAACAGCCCTATATCAAACATGTCTTTTGCATATCCCTCTTTATCTTTCTGAAGACATGAAGAGTCACACCAGAGGTAAATAACAAACCAACCCAAATCACACCAAGTCCTGACAGACCAAAGAGGTAGCAGAGACTCCAGATCCTGGCCAACTCAGTCTCATTAGGGTAGAACCAGCATCTAGCTGGTTAGCTGGCCCAGCTGGCTGCCAGGCAGGGTCAGGACCATGCCCCATCCCCTTGTCCCTAGGACCACTCAAAGATCTAGCCCCTCAAGGACTGGACACTCTAATGGCCCAAGAGCCTCTGAGAGACACCCCAAGAAAAAGAGCCTCAACCTCTCCTCCAGCCACCCTCATAGCCAGAGCTGAGCAAGTCCTTCATTTACTGCCTTTCACTAGTACTCCAGCTCTCCTAGGTACCCCTCACAGGCATGCCATGTCACACCCAACCCAAAGAAAGCCAAGCTTCACAGAGTGCCCTGGAACGCTCTTGGCAGCCCCAACACCACAGCCCGTCCTCCTCAAGCTCCAGCCTAACTATGCATTCATTCTCCAGCAAAAAGTTCTGCTGGGGAGCCAGGTTGGCACAGACCAAGTCTCTACACTCTCCCATGTTCTATTCTCACTCAGGGATGGGCGGCATGGTGCAGGGGCCTTCAAAAATGGGTAAGTTTAGGAAAAGCTGAGGAGTGGGAGAGGTCTTCCAGGCAAAGAGGACTAACGACTGAGATGGAAGGGACAGCATGGGAAAGACAAGAGGCTGAGAGCAGGCAGTGTGGCCGAGAGGCTGCATGGGGCCCGTGTGAGGAAAGGTTGAGCTACCCTTCTAGGAGCTGTCAGAAGATTACTCTGTAGGGAAGCTTGTCAGGAAAGTGGAGACTCAGGGTCAAGACGAGGGTGGAGATGCTAGCCAGCAGTCCAGGCTGAGTGTGCCTGTGTGAGGAGAGAGGACCTACACACACACAGGAAAGGTCGGGACAAGGCTATATTGGAAAATCATTTTCATCTCAACAAAACCTTCCCTATTTCCTTCTTAAAGGAACACCAGATTCTCTAAAACACTAACCAGAAGTTAAAGCAGCAGCAGATACCCCACCCTACTCCTGTCCTGTATGCCTACTACCTAGGAGAGCCATGTAAAATGTACTTTCCTGTATGACTTTTGGCTGGTAAAATCTGCTAACTTTGTTGGAAAATCATTTTCATCTCAACAAAACCTTCCCTATTTCCTTCTTAAAGGAACACCAGATTCTCTAAAACACTAACCAGAAGTTAAAGCAGCAGCAGATACCCCACCCTACTCCTGTCCTGTCTGCCTACTACCTAGGAGAGCCATGTAAAATGTACTTTCCTGTATGACTTTTGGCTGGTAAAATCTGCTAAATTTCATTCATCATCCAGGACTGATCAACCACACCTGTGCCCCGCCATATGCCGGAAATTGGGAGACAAACGGTCCTGGTTAGCAGTTCTAATCTCGGCTCTGCCCCTTCCCAGCTGGGCAAGTCTGGGAACATTCCCAATCATCTGAAAAATGGGGTTAACAGCTGTATGTACCAAGACTTGTTCTGATGACGAGATAAGGCTGCTAAGTCCTGTGTGCCTGCCATGTGAGCAAAGAGCTCGAGAACAGCAGTTCTGTCTCTATAGGAGGCAGGACAGGCTAAGCCTCTCACCACCCAGGGAACGTGGCTCATCTTCTCTGAGCCTCTCACCTCGTCTGGGGCTGTGGATGACCAAAGGAATGGCTCAAGTGTGTGTGAGCCATAGACTGTCCATCCATCCCAGTGATTTCTGTCGAAGGAGGTATGCAAAAATTAAACACAGGATATACCTTCTGGATAAAAGGCCTAAATCTCCACATATGAATTTTAGATATTTTAGAGCTAAACTTATTCTGTGAGAAGGCAGCTCACTATAACGGACATTAATGAGAAAACATGTTTTTGTTGTAGAAAAATACTATACGACTTTTCAGCAATTTACCTCAAATTCAAAATCAAGCTGCAACATCATTTTATTACCAAACTAACCAACAATTACAGTATTTTTATCTTTACATATGACCCTGACCAGTGTTCTTCCATTATCCCTTCATTCATCTGGATGTCCCTTCAGTTAATGTCACTGTGCCAAAGAACTTTTTGAGATGTAAAATTAACTTCTGAAAATTTTACATGCTCTAAATTCATTCAGACTTTAAATTTCACTTACCTCTTCCCTGAAGGTATTGCAGATGATTAGCCAAACACGTACATTTTAAAACCTCATTCAATCCGTGCTTAAATTCCAAGACACTTTTTTTTTTTTAATCTATATATATTCCCTTTATAAAGGGAGTGAGTAGTCTAAAAGTGTTTACTATGGGAAGGGGCTGGTGGAACACAGGGCAGAGCTCACAAGGGGCAGCAGGGATGGGGGGAAGTGTTTTTTTTATTATTTATTTTGTAAACACTATGGCTAAAATAAAGAAAAACAATTTTTGTACTAATTCTGCACTAAGAACCCACATTTTCCTGCATTCGTTTCTAGTCATATGTATACGTGACATGTAAGTAAGATGTGACCATTTATCAGCACTTGTTATATGCTAGGTGCTTTTCTGTCTCCTCTCCAATTTATTGCCCTTGGTAACAAGCCTCAGGCACATGCTATCCTCAGTCACATTTGGACAGATGTCTGTCTAGGCCCATCCTTAGTGCCTTTGTGGGACATGAGGGCAAGAGAGACTGATGTAAATGTGCTGATATTCATTTTGCTTGCTGTTCCATGAGTGATAAACTGTCCTTTGTGTTTGTCTAAGAAATTCCATGTCTTCTCCTGGCATCCAATAAGCTATGGCCAGCTAACATGTTCACTTGCAAACAGCGTGAAAATCTCAGATCCTTTATAGTTCTTGACCCCAACCTTCGAAGGCACAAAGTTGTTTTGTGGCAACTAATACCAAGAGGAAGCTCTTTCCACATGACACCACACCACCCGAAGCCTTTCATCCACGTGTCCTACTTCTAACCCCGTGGTCAAATCTAATCTTTCCTTCCCATGGCAACTCTTCAAGAATCCTAAGACCCCACTGTACTTCCATTATCTTCTATTCCTCGAGTGAAGACCCTGAGTCCTTCAACCACCCCACAGAGGTCAGTTTTGTGTCACTGCCCTGACTGCTTTCCCTGTGATGCAGTAAAGATACCACACAGCTCTCTGGCAGCCACAGAAGAAATCGGGTCAATCCTCTCACTCTACCTTAGACTGTTGCCACATGGCGTGCCCCCACGGTATGTGTGCATAGCTGACATCACATGCAAGACTCATGGCTGATGATGCAAACAGGTGGATCCTGGTTTGGATCTACTGAACATGCTGTCCCTTTTCCATTCCAAACATCAGACAGATTGAAGGTTCTGTGCCACTTCTGTCCAGCTTGGTGGCAACTTCTCAGTAGCATCTTTTCCCCATGGCTAGCCCTTTTTTGCCCAGTATGTTAACAAAGCCCAAGCTTTGCTACCACAAGAATGTCAAGTGCAGACCTGTCCTGCTGGCTGTTTGTCCTCCAGAGTTCAGTTGTTTTGTTGCAGAGGAACAAGGGGAGGTGGCCTGCTCTGTTCTGAGTGCCCCAGGCTGGTGTCTATGCTCTCAAACTTTCATGGTCCACTCTAGGATCTTGACAAAACCTGAGATAAGCGCATGGGTCTTTTGAACACAGACTGTATCTTCTTACCCTTTGTAAACTGTCAAATATTTATAATCTCTTATCTTTTCTGAAAATAAGCTTCCTGGTTGCCTGCATCACAAAACCTGCTCATTGAGCAGACTCCTCTTGTGCTAACTTTGTTTCCTGAAGATGACTTCTTTACACTGTTTTCAACAATTTGGTTTGTAGGACTTTTCATAGTATAGTCAACAAATATTCTAACATTAAGGAATTCCATCACATTCCCTTTGAAAATAAATATTAGTGGGAATAAGTATTTTTAGAACTTGTCTTCCAATCTTTCATGACCAAATTACCCTGTGAATTATATCTAAATTTAAAATTGCAATCTCCATTAACTAAATTCAACAAGAGCTTTCCCTTTTCCGAACTCCTATGTATCTCTCACGGCACAATTCACTTTCCCCTCAAGAACGGAAGTAGCTTTATTGTTATTTTTCATAGAAATATAGCATTCACACCAAAAAAGTAGTATGAAAGCTTCCTTGCTCCCAGGATAACGGCTGTGAGCCCCTGCCACATGGCCATGGCATATTCTCTACACACACAGTGCGCACAAAGCTTTCATTCTGGACATATACACAAACTATTATGTAATTACAAATTGGAGCCATTCTGTCTATGAATTCTTTCATAACTTTGCTCACACGCTATACATTGTTTTCCAGTCTGCAATGCAGATGTTCCCCTCTTCTGTTAGGCCACAGCGCCTTGTGGCTTTTGTTCAAAAGGCCTGTGCCTGGCTTGTGAAAGGAGCTGAGTAGCCCCTGCAACGTGGAGGCATGCTTGTTCTCCTATGATGACCCCAGCATATCCTAAGATTGGCAGCAAAATTATTTGTATGTGTATCCCTGTGTCAGAAAACAGGGATCCCCTTATTTGGCCTCAACCATTATATCTACAGAAAGGGAGAAGCAGCTACTGATGAATTAGCAGGAAAGCAGAAAAGAAGAGGAAACTCAGGCCTGTGTGAGGCCCTGAGGGAAGAGGGAGGCAAGAGGTGGCTCCTTAAGGCCAGGAGGGCAATGCAGAAGGAAGGAAGGGGTCTGGTGGGTAATGATTTCAGGTGCCATGGGCTGTACGTACAAATGAGGAAGGAAAAACAGAAAGGAAGGTGAGATCTGAATTACAAATGTAGCTACAAAAGGTGAAAGAAGGACACCGAAGCCTCAAATGCACTCCTGGAGGCAGGGCTGGAGTTTAGGGAAACCTTCTTTCGTTCTTCACTGAAAAAATAACCTCTAACATTGAAGGAGCTTTTATATTGTATCTGGGACTGTGCCAAGTGTTTTTAATTAACACCATACACCAATCATCAACAGCTAACATTAAAGAAAAAGGTGGTGGTGAGGGGAAACAAAACTGCCTCACAGATATCCAAATGCCCTACTAGCTTCGGCAAGTTTTTAGGTTTTGTTACAAGTGGGGGAAAAAAGTTTTTAATTGAGGTAAAATTCACTAACATACAATTAACTATATTAACGTGTACATTTGGTCAATTCATAATGTTGTACAACCACCTCTAATTTCATGTTGACTCTCCCCGCATGGTTTTACCGAGAAATAATTTACATAGATCATTGTATAAGGTTAAGGAGTACGGCAGGATGATTTGATTTACATATAATGTGTACTGATTACCACAACAGGTTCAGTTAACATCCATCTTCTCAGAAAGAACAAAAACAAGAAAAAAAATTTCTCCTGGTGATGAGAACTCTTAGTTTTTACTGTTTTAACAACTTTCCTATTTTCATACAGCATTGCTAGCTATAATCTCAAGACTTCTTCATCACCCCGGAAAAACACTCTGTACCCACCAAGTAAGAAATGGAAAATTAAGGCAATAAAACTGGTTCAAAAATTACACATTCTTGCTCCAATGGAGGCCGAGGTGGCTAACTTCTCCCAGGAGGCAGAAGAAAGGAGCTCGAGGGCAAAGGAGGGACTCCCAGGTAGAGGGCAGGCGAGGCAATAAAGAACATACTTTGCCTTCTAAAATCCAGCCTCTGGAGTTACTAAAATAACATTCTTTCCTATCAGAGAAATCCACGTTTGTTGTAGAAAACAAAACGTGTGCAGGCAGGCACAGAGGAGAAAACACACTGCCCCAGTCACCTCCCTGAGAGAACTGGGGCCAGAACTCCAACACACAGCTCTCCTGCCACTTTTTTCTAGGTGAAAGCACACACAAACACACAAGAACACACGAGGGATTTGCATGCACAGCACTGTGATCACCTTCACTGCAGGCTGTTGCTGACATTACCTTCATCGCCTGTGCATGCTGATCTCCTAGAAGATCTTTTGTACTGGCTGCAACATGTCCTGATGCCTAGCACCCTAGTTGCTGCAAGAGAAAGCAGGAGTGGCAAGGCTATAGGGACTCAAGAGAAAGTGGTGGCAGCACCCACACTGGAAAGCCACAAAATCAAGGATGATGTTTTTAAAGGAAGAAGCCTGGGATCATCTAATACAGAGAGAAGTGGTGGTGAAGATCCCTTGCTGTTCTGGTGGGATCCTTACAGCATTCTTATGACTGTATTTTGATTACCTGTCTTCTTCATTAGTCCAGGAGACCCTTGAGAGCAGGGACCCACACTGTCCACAGAACCAGACTTCACACATTTGCTAACTGAACTACCAACCTCTCAGATTCTCTTCCTGACTAGAAAATCATCAAAATCATTGTTTATGTTATTCTTCTGAACATGACCAAGAATGTTAGCTCTCAGAATAATGGCTTAACATACCTGGAACACAATGACTCCAGAGCCAACCTGGAACTTGTTACATAGAAAACATTTCCGCATCTCTGTATCCCAGTCATCAGTCACAGCTTATGGTGTCTAATAAAGCAGGAGATATGAAAACCCCACTGCCAATCTATAAGGAAGGGACTCAATTCCAAGTCATTCACAAGAAAATAAAACAACTTCTTGTTAGGGAAGAAAAACTGATCTTACTATTTTTAAAAATCAAAGCTAATTAAGAAAATAACCCAGTTTAAAAATGGGCAAAGTATTTTAATAGACATTTCTCCAATAAGTTCAGCATCTTAGCCATCAGGGAAATAGAAATCAAAACCACAACGAGAAACCACTCTATACCTATTAGCATGGCTACAATAAAAGAGACTGACAATATTAGCTGTCAGCAAGGATGTGAAAAGACTGGAATCCTCTTACACTGTTGATAGGAAAGTAAATGGTACAGCGACTCTGGAGATAGCCTGGCAATTCCTCAAGTGGTTGAACTTAAGGTTACCATATGACCTAGCAATTCCACTCCTCTGTAAATACCTAAATAAAATGAAAATGTATGACTCCATAAAAACTTGTAACTGAATATTAATAGCAGCACCCTTCATAATGGCCAAAAAGTGGACACGACCCCCAAATCCATCAACTGATGAATGGATAAGTAAATAACGATACATCCATTACAATGGAATTACTACAACATAAATGAATCTTGAAAATATTAAGCTAAGGAAAGAAGCCAGACACAAAAGGTCATATATTGTATGATTCCATTTATGAAAAATACAGAATAGCTAAATCTACAGAGAAAAGTAGATTTGTGGCTGCCTAGGCCTCAGCGGATGGGGTAATGGCCAAGGTGGGGTTCCTTGGGGAGGAATGAAAAACGTTCTAAAATTGAGGTGATAGTTGAACAACTCTGCGAATATACTAAAAATCACTGAATTGTACACTTTAAATGGATGAAATGTATGGTTTGTGAATCTCAGTAAAGCTGTCTTTTAGAAAACTTAAAGCTAACTCAGGAACAGTGGTTCACAACTGGGAACAGTATTGTCCCTCCTGGAAATGTTTAGAAGTGCCTGAGGGTGTCCTTTGCTGTCCCAATGACAAAGGTGGATACTGGCATCTAGTGGACAAAAAACAGGGACAATCCCTCACAAATAATCCACATGCACATACCAAAATGTAGTTTGCAATGTAAGCACACTGAGAAACATGGCTCTAGGAGAACTACATATTCAATTTATAAACTGTGGGGTACCTACTATGTGTAACACACAATGCTAGGGACAGGAAGTGGGACGGAAACAGACAAAGGCCTCTGCCTAGACCAGAACTCACTGAGATAGACATTCCATACCACAAGTCACAAAACAGAAGTCACATTGTGAGGCATGCCCAAATAGAGAGGGAGCAATGATGCTAAAGCTTGGGCCACAGGAGACTCCGACAGACTACCCAATCAATAGGCATTCCTCATACTGCCTCGCTGGAAATAAAACCAGTTTTGTTTGCATATGCACTACTCTCTCATTGTGACCCAGGGGTAAATCCTAACTGCTCTAACTTGGTCACCTGTCAAATATGGTGGCCACCTACCAGCCACAAATGGCTATAGTGTACTTGAAATGTGACTCTTCCAAATTGAGATGTGCCATCAGTGTAAACTACCACCTGGATTTCAAAGACTTTATACAAAAAAAATACTGTAAAATATTTCATTAATAATCGCTTATATTGATTACGTGAATTTTTTATATATTGTGTTAAGTATATTAGTTATCAAAATGAATTCCATCTGTTCATATTTTTTAATGGGAATAACAGAAAATTTGAAAGTATAGCTGTGGCTCACATTATTTTCCTATTGACAGCACTGACTATTGTGGTACTTCCCGTACCCTGGCCAGTGGCAGACACGGGGTGGCCACGTTCTAGATAATGAAGTATAAGAAGCCTGTGGGGAGCTCCTGGGATGGGTGTCTTTGTTCTCAGTCACACCAGACTACACATATGATAAAAGTGCATAGAAGTAAATGCGCACACATAACAACTGGAGAAATCTGAGTAAGACTGGTGAGTTGTATCACCGTCAATTTCCTGGTTATGATACATACTATGATATAGTTATACAATGCGCAAAGGGTATTGGTGACCTCTCTGTATTATTATAATTGCATGAGGATCTACAATCATCTCAAAATAAAAAGTTCAAAGAAACAAAAAGAAGAAAAGAGACAGGATAGGATGGGAAGATCCTCTTCCTCCCCTGGACACTGCAGAGCCTGCATGAGTCTCTTGTACTGTAGCAGCTACCTGACAGTTGGGCAGAAAGCTTGACAAAGATGGAGCTGAGGACAGGAGAACAAAGACAGGTGGACTCTAGGTCCTTGCTCACATCACTGAGCTGCTGGATTAACCAGCCCAGAGCACCCGCCACGAAACTTTTTGTAAGTGTAGTAACTTTCCCTTTTTGAAGCCGACCTGGGGGGTTGGTTCTTTACTTGCTGTCAAAAGTGACCTCACTAGTATGAATGGTGACTGCAGAGAATGCAGAGAGGGCGTGATTCACTGAGATCAGGGATAGGGAGTTCCAGAGAAGACTCAGGAGGAGGGGACTGGAGGCCGTGAGTAGAAGGTGCGCAAGTGGCTTCATGAGCAGGAAGAGCCATGATAGTCCCTGAAAATGCCTCCCTTTCTCTAAAGTCAACAAACAAGTATTTACCTCACTAATTAGTCAGCTTGGAGTACTCCAACCCCAGACCAACTCACAGTTAACTGGATGGAGGACACTGACCTGCAGCCCATGGAATAAGGGAGCAAAGCTCCTCCAAAGAGCCCAGGAATCTGAGCCCAGGTGGGAGAGACTTGATGGTGAGCCAGTGAGGTGCTGCAAAGAATCTCTGAGACGGAAAAGCCTGCTCAGAGGCAAAGGTAGTTCCAGTTTTTGAAATGCAATGTTATCAGTGTACTTGATGGCCATCCCAAAAATGTTCTAAAGGGGTTCACCAGAACTCCTGCACTCAAGGGAGAGCAGTGAGCCCCAGGAGCCCACATGGAGGTCAGAGAAACCGTGATGTCAGACTCCACTTCATACCCACCAGGCTGGTGAGGTGAACACCAAGGCAGCACAAGGCCTCTCCAGAGAATCTTTATTTCATTTTAAAAACAATTACTGAGGCAGCTTCTAATATACAAGGCCTCAGGGACACAAAGATGACTCACAAGTCTGTGCTTCTAAAGCCCAAAGGCAAAGAAATCCAGGGGCAGGCTGACTGAGGCATTAACCACGACATTAGCTGAAGTAAGCATTAGCTCTGTGCCAGGCCCAGGAGCACTACCAATGTATTCAGTCCCGACCACTGCTAGCGGCGGGCACTCTGAGTTCCATTTTACAAGTGAGGCACTGAGGCACAGACAGTTAGAAAGAAGACTTACTATTATTGTTGCAATGTTTTCAACTGTGCATATCTTACCTTCTCAATAAAAGGTAAAACTAGTGGCAGCACCACAAGTTCACGGTGACAATGACACAGGACTGGAGCAGCCCAGGCAAGAAAGGAACTCAAGTTAGGATAAATTTTCCCCCTTAAAGAACTAAGCATTCAAATTATGAAGTTAGGAGTACAAAAACACACACACACCAAGGAAAACAGAAGACATCAAACATCATGAAAAATATAAACCACTGTAACATAAAAGCAGAAATTACCATGAAAGCAAAAATTAGCAAATCAGAACACAGAAAAAAAGAATGAAATTCTTCATGATACATGATACATGAAGCCAATCTGACCATCTCCCAAAATCCACTAACACACAGAAAACAATCCAATTTCACATATGAACAGAGACATAAACACACTAAAGACGCATTAAAGAGAAAAACACAGGCCCAAAAGTGCATCACTCATGCTAAAAAGCCCATGGTACCAAACCTAGATTTAATACCTAATGTAATTACAGTTTAAACAATGCTCAGATATAAACTTAATCAACCAACCTAGAATTTTCTGGTCTAGCACCAGTTAGGTAATCTGTTATATGGGTCCTATCAGCACCACCCCTAAATAGAAGATGTCCCAATCTAAAAATAATCCATTCTCTTCTTTTGTTAATAGCTCCGTTGCCCCACCCTTCTTCCTACACACTTCTATTGTGTACAACTCCTCAGAGCACTCATCTAGTTGCTAGACTGGATGCTGCCTGATTCATGAATTGCTCAATAGAGCCAATCAGATCTTCAAATTTACTCAGTTAAATTGTTTTAATACTAGTAAACTTAATAGACTATTTTAAAAATACAGGCATATCTCAGAGATATTGCGGGTTCGGTTCAAGATCATTGCAATACAGCAAGTATTGCAATAAAGCAAGTCATAATCTTTTTGCTGGTGGAGAGTCTTGCCTTCAATTTGTAAGAAACGCAACATATGTAAAGTGTAATAAAGCAAAGCACAATAATACAAGGTATGACTACAGCCCATTGCGATGAAGGAAGAGTTAATCCAGAAAGAGAAGAGGGGTTTAATTAACAGACCACTTAAAAAACCTGAGACCCCCAAGAAGTAATTTACCGGCTGAGATGGACTCCCCATGGTCAACCGAGGGCCCAAACTTTATGAATAATAAAAGTTTGGCAGCCATTTGCTGACAGGGGCTCCTCACATACAATGTATACTGGGAAGAACCTCAGACTGACATCACTAGGCTACAAAAAAATTTTCAGATCTTTTATAATTTTATGAGACAACCGTCTTACATTGGACTGCCTGACCAAAATGTTATGCAGGGAATGACTGTAATATGTCCTTTAATGAAACCCACTCATTCCTGATTAAAAGAGAAAAATTTAGGAAGTGACATCAGCAAAACAGCAAAGCAGGCAGTTGCAAACTCCCATTCCTCCACAAAACATAAAAGAAAATATTGCAGAAATAATATAGCAAATTAATACAGAATCAAGAAAAAGGCAACTGTGGCACTTTTACTTGCCCTTACCCCACCCCCTTCCTGGCTGGGCAGCAGACATCTTGAAGATGGCAGCCTCTATTCCCAGTGTGAGACCCTGGTCCTTGGTTCCAGAGGTTGCAGAGCAGACCTTATTCATAGATTACTGTGTCTGTCTATACTAACCTGTCTGGGGGCTACATGAAGGACTGACACAGGTGCTCATCTGTTTTCCCTAACTTAGAATCCACAAGGGGTAGAAAAGTGCAGGCACTGCTGAAAAAGACTGTAATGAAAACCCACAGCTGCATGGAGCAAAAGATAACAGTTGAGACATGAAATAGATTGCCTAAAGCAGAGGAAAGCCAGGAAGAAACCTGGAGGAAAATAGGTCATTCAAAAGTGTAAGAATACTGGGAAACTGAGAAAGCCATACACAGGCCTAGGACAGGATACATGCTCAGAAAAGACCCGAGAAGATCTGAAGATTTCACCACTGGCTAACTATAGGCTCAACACAAGCAAGAAATGAAAGCTGAGGCAGAATTGTAACTGGCCTGGCTACATTTTAAAGAACCTCAGCACAGAGCCTAATTGCAAAAACTGAGACTCTTTTTAAGCTCCAGGAATTCAAGAAAATTTCAATCAAAACACTGTGGAACACAAGCAAAGCCTTTAACAGTCAAGAACAGCAAAGCCTTCAACAGTCAAGAACAGCAAACCCTGGGGAAGGGGGAGATCTGATTTCCACATTATAATATTCAAATGTCCAGTTTTCAGTAACAACAAAAATCATGAAGCAAACAAAGAAAGAGAAAAGTATGGCCCATTTAAAGGGAAAAACCAAATTGACAAAAACCATCCCTGAAGAAGCCCAGACACTGGACTAAAAGGACAAAGGATTAAAACCAACTGCATTAAATATGCTCAAAGTGAAACCAGGAAAACGGCTGAACAAAATTAGAACACCAATAAAGACACAGAACTTATAAATTATCAAAAGGAAACAAACAGAAATTCTGGAGCTGAACAGTACAATAACTGAAATGAAAACTCACTAGAGCAATTAATTCAGCAGTGGATTTGGGCAACCAAAAGAATCAGCAAACCTGAAGCTGGGACAATTGAAATGACCCAGTTTAAGAAACAGAAAGAAAAAAGAATGAAGGAAAGTGATCAGAGCCTAGGGACACCATCTAACCGACCAATACACATTATGGGAGTCCCAGGACAGGAAAGAGAAAAGGGGCAGAAAGAATATTTGAAGAAATAATGACTAAAAACTTCCCAAATTCCACGAAAATTAATCTCCACATCCAAGAAGCTCAATGAACTCCAAGCAGAACCATACCAAGAAAGAGTCAAATCACTTAAAGACAAGGAGAGAAACAACTTGTCTAGTAGAATGGATCATCAATAAAATAAATAACTGATTTCTCACCAGAAACCATGGAGGCCAGAAGGCAGAGAAAGGGAAATACTGTCAGCAAAAACTATCCTTCAAAAATGAAGGAGAAATTAAGATATTCTCAGATAAACAAAAACTGAGGGAATTCATCACTAGTAGACTTTTTCTAAACGAGAACAAAAGGGAGCCCTTAGACTAAATGAGAGGACATTGGACACTAACTCAAAGCCATGTGAAGAAATAAAGAACAATGGTAAAGGTAACTACACAGGAGAATATATAAACCAGTATTATTATCGTACTTTGGGTTTGTAATTCCTCTTTGTGACAGTAACTAAGAGAGAGCTGCAGTGGCTATATTATCATCAGACAAAATAGATTTTTAAGTTAAAAAAATTACAAAAGACAAAGCACATTGTATCTTGATAATAAAGATTCAACCCATCAAGAAGATATAATTATAAACCTATACGAAACAAATATATGAACTAAAATACACGAAGCAAAAATGGACAGAATTGAAGTGAGAAATATAAGTTCTAAAACAGTTCTAAAATAAAAGGTGGCAATGTCTACAGTCCATTTTCAATAAGAGAACAAGACATAAGATCAACAAACACAGTACTTGAACAACCAACCAGACCTAATAAACATACATGGAACACTCCACCCAACAATAATAGGATTCACATTCTTCTCAAGTACGTATGAAATATTCTCCAGAATAGACCACGTTAGGCCACAAAACGAGTCTTAATAAATTTTAAAAGACTAAAATACAAAGTCTTTTCTGATCACTATGGAACACAACTAGCAGTCAAAAACGGAAAGAAAACTGGAAAACTCACAAATATGTGGAAATTAAACATACTCTTAAACAACCAATGGGTCAAGGAAGAAATCACAAGGGAAATTAGAAAATACCTTTAGATTAATGAAAATTAAAACATGAGATATCAAAACTTAAGGGATGGAGTGAAAGTATGGCTCAGAGGGAAATTTAGAGCTGTAAACACCTACAATAAAAAAGAAGGCTTTCAAATAAAAAACCTAACTAGATATCTTAGGAATGAGAAAAGAAAGAGCAAACTGAACCCAAAGCTAGAAATACATGACCAAAAGTTGGTTCCTTTAAATGATCTACAAAATTGACAAACCTTTAGCTGGACTAAGGAAGAGAGGAGACCCATATTACTAAAATCAGAAATGAAAATGGGACATTACTACCAATTTTACAGGGGAAAAAAAGGATTATAGAGTACTATGAAGTGCTGCACGCCAAAAAAACTGGATAACCGAGATGAAACGGACAAACTTCTAGAAACACAATCTTTCAAAACTGAAGAAAAAAAAAACCTAAACAGGCCTATAACCAGTAAAGAGACTAAATCAGTAATCAAAACACTCCCAACAAAGGAAAGTCCTGAATTAGATGGCTTCTTTTTTGGTGAACTCTATTAAGCATTTAAAAAATTAACACCAATCCTTTTCAAACTCTTCCAAAACAGTAAGGAGGTGGGAATACTTTCTAACTCATTCTAGCATCACCTTGATATCAAAGCCAGACAAAGACACTACAAAAGAAAACTACAGACCAAAATCCCTTATTGAATGGATGTGGCTGGCTGTGAACAAAAAACCAACTCCCTCTTTGTGTCCTGGAATCGTTTCACTTTTAAAGTTCCATGATGTGACATTTGACCAACTTTACTGTCCTATGTGACATGCCAAAGCCTTCTTGTAGATAAGTATCTGTGTTCCTTAAACTTATACAATATGACCATAAATATTTTTTGCTAACAACAGCCAGAATGGCAGGACAAGCAAGATAAATATCAAACTGGTGATCATATTGATGATAAAGAGTCATCTATCAAAAGATCATCAGGCGTTACAGCCCCTGGAGCTTACTGCATTCTTTGTCTCTTAGTCTTATCAATCATTAGTACCTGAGTTATAATGTTAAAAAAAAAAAAAATACTTTAACAAGAATCTGTTAGTGGAGAATAATCTATACATAACTGCCAGAGTCATCTGTCCTTTTTCACCCTACATCCCTGTAAATAAATTACCCTATAATAAACTGTTATATTCTATGGAGTTGCCTGCATTGTTTTTCTGTTTGAAAACACCTTCTTGTGGCAGTAGCCATTACATCTCTGCCCCACTGTCAGACACTTATGAATTTCGATGTTAAAATCTTCAACAAAATATTAGCAAACTAAACTCAGCAGCATGTTAAAAGGATTACACACTATGACCAAGTGGCATTTATCCTAGGTATGTAAGTGCAGTTCAACATACAAAAATTAACCAATGTAATATACCACATTAATAGAATCAAGGGGGAAAAGATCATCTGAATTGATGCAGAAAAAGCATTTGACAAAATCAAACATGTTTTCGTAACAAAAACCTTTGATAAACTAAGAATAGAAAGGAATTCTTCAATTCAACATGAAAAAAGGCCATGTGTGGAAAATTCAGAGGCAACATCACATGTAATGGTAAAAGTTTGAAAGTTTTTCCCCTAAAATCAGGAATCAAGCAAGGATGGCCACTTTTGTCACTTCTATTCAACACCGTATTTGGTAGTTCTAGCTAGGGCGATGAGGCAAGAAAAAGAAATAAAAGGCATCCAAATTGAAAAGGAAGAAGTAAAACTACCTCTATTCAAAAATGACCTGATATTATACGTAGAAAACTCTAGAGACCACACACACACACACACACACACAATTTATTTAATAAATGAATTCAGCAAATTTGCAGGATACAAAATCAATACACCAATATCAGTTGCATTTCTAAACACTAACAATGAACAATCCAAAAAGGAAATTAAGAAAGCAATTCCATCTACAATAACATTGAGAAAAATAAAATACCTAGGAATAAATTTAGCCAAGGAGGCCATTATAAACTTTATGTTTGTGTCCCTTTCAAATTCATAAATTGAAGCTCTAACCCCCAATGTGGTTGTATTTAGAGTAAAAAATTAATTATAGTCAAATGACGTCATAGGGTGGAGGCCAGATTCCACAGGATTAGTGTCCTTATAAGAGACACCAGGGAGCTTCCTTGCGTCTCTCCCCATGCACTGAAAGGCCACGTGAGGACACTTGGAGAAGGCTATGGAGGAGAGTCCTCACCAACAACCAACCCTGCCCAGACCTTGATCTTGGACTCCTAACCTCCAGAACCGTGAGAAAATGAATTCCTGTTGTTTAAACAACCAAGGCTACAGTTTTGTTTGTTTGGCAGCCTGAGTTGAGTAATACAAAGGTATAATAAGTAAGACTTGCAAACTGAGAATTATAAAATATTGCTAAAAGAAATTAAAGAAGACCTAAATAAATGGAAAGATATTCTAGGTTCATGAACTAGAAGATTTAATATTGTAAAGATGATAATACTACCCAAAGTGATCTAATGATTCAATATAATCTCTATCAAAATCCAAACAGTGTTTTTTGTAAAATGGAAAAACCAATCCTACAACCTTGAAAAAGATCACATTTCCTGATTTCAAAACTTAATACAAAGTTACAGTAATCGAAATCGTGTAGTACTGGCATTAAGGATAGAAATATAGACCAACAGAATGGAGTCCAGAAATAAAATCTTCACAAATATGCTCGTGATTCTTGACAATTATGCCAAGATCAGTCCATTGCAAAGACCAGTTTCGTCAACCAATGGTGCTGGGAAAATTGGACATCCACATGCAGAATGAAGTTGTACTCTTACCACATCACCCTTACATGATATTAAAAAATTAACTAGAATGGATCAAAGACAAGTATAACAGCTAAAACTATAAAATTCTTAAAAGAAAACATAGGGGAAAATCTGCATGACCTTGAATTTGGCGATGGTTTCTTAACTATGTCACCAAAAGCACAAGTAACAAAAGAAGAAAATAAGATAAAATGGATTTCATTAATATTAAAAACTTTTATGCATCAAAGGACACAATCAAGAGAGTGAAGACAACCCACACAATGGAAGAAAATATTTGCAAATCATATATCCAATAAGCGTTTAATATCTAGAATATATAAAGAATTCCTACAATTCAAAGACAAAAGGACAAACAACCCAACTAAAAATGTTTATATCGGCTTTATTCATAACATCCAAAACTTGGAAGCAACCAAAATGTCCTTCAGTAGGTGAATGGATAAATAAACTATGGTACATCCAGACAATGGAATATAATTCAACACTAAAAAAAGTTATCGAGCTCTCTCAGGTCCTTGCTTCCAAGAAGACCAAGAAAAGGAGGAACACTGGTCGTGCCAAAAAGGGCTGTGGCCACGTGCAGGCTATTTGCTGCACCAACTGTGCCCGATACACACCCAAGGACAAGGCCATTAAGAAGTTCGTCATTCAAAACAGTAGAGGCTGCAGCCGTGAGGGACATTTCTGAAGGGAGTGTCTTCAATGCCTATGTGTGTCCCAAGTTATATGTGAAACTACATTACTGTGTGAGTTGTGCCATTCACAGCAAAATAGTCAGGAATTGCTCTGTGAAGCCTCGCAGTACCAAACACCCCCACCCCGATTTAGACCTGTGGGTGCTGCCCCATGACCTCCAACAAAGCCCATGTAAGAAGCTAAGTCCTGTAGGAATGAAGTATTCTCCGGAAAAAAATAAAATAGAAATTATACTTAAAAAAAAAAAAGTTATCAAGCCATGAAAAGACATGGAAGAATCTCAAATGCATATTACAAAATGAAAGGAGCCAACCTGAAAAAGGCTACCTACTGTCTAATTTCAAATATCAAATATAAGACATTTTGGAATTGGTAAAACTATGAAGATAGTAAAGAGATCAGTAGTTGCTAGCGGGTGGCAAGGGAAGAGAGATAGGGAGGGATGAATAGGCGGAACACAGAATTTTAGGGCAGTGAAAATACTCTATATGATACTATAATGATAGATACAGGCCATATGTTTGTACAGACCCATAGAACATACAATACCAAGAGTGAACCCTGATGTAAACTACGTATTTTAGGTGATTATGATGTGTCAATGTACCTTCATCAATTATAACAAATGTACCAACCTCCAGGGAACGTCAATAAAAACTATGCATGTATGGGAGCAGGGTGTATATAGAAAATCTCTGTACCTTCCTCTTAATGTTGCAGTGAACTTAAAAGTGCTCTTAAAAACAAAAAACAAAAAACAGTCTTAATAGACAATAGACTAGTGGTTACCAGAGGGGAGGGATAAAATAAATTAAATGCTTAACAAACAAACAAACAAACAGCGAAAAAAGCCAATTATATCTTCAAATTCAAAAACAAAGTCTTAAAAAAAAACGGCAAAAGACTTGAATATATATTTCTTCAATGATATACAAATGGCCAAGAAGCAAATAAAAAATTGCTCAACATCTTCAGTCATGAGGAAACTGCAAATCAAAATCACCATGAGATACCAGTTTACATCCACTAGAATGGCTATAACTTTTAAAAAAGGGAATATAAGTGTTGGTGAGGATGTGGAAACACTGGAATACTTGTATAATGCTGGTGAAATTGGAAGATGGCGTAGACATTGTGAAAAATAGTTTGATGGTTCCTCAGAGTTAAAGAGAATTACCATATCATCCAGCAATTCTACTCCTACATGTATATCCAAAAGAAATGAAGAGGAACTCAAGCAGATACTTGCATGTCAATGTTCATAACAGCATTATTCAGAATAATCGAAAGGTGGAAACAACCTTAGTGTCCCTCAACAAATGAATGGGTAAACAAAATATGGCACAGACATATAATGGAATATTATTCATCTATAAATACTATGTTCTGATACATGGCATGATACTGATGACCCTTGATAAAATTATGCTAAGTGAAATAAACCAGATAAAAAAGAAAAATATTATAAAATTCATTTATATAAAGCATCTAGAATAAGAAAATTCACAGATTAATTAGGAGTTATCAGGGGTTGGGGGCGGGGGAATGGGAAGTTATTGTTTAATGGGTACAGAGTTTCTGTATGAGTGATAAAAAAGTTTGGAAATAGTGATGATGGTTGGCAAATATTTTAAATGTAATTAATGTCACTTAAAAATGACTAAAATTACAAATTTTATGTTATATGCATTTTACCACAAAAATCAATGAAGCAAAGTTTTCAAAAACTGTAAGAGAAAACTTCAAATTAGAAACTTCTGAATAAACAAAATTAAGAAAAAAACAGTAAGCTGAAAAATATTTGTCCCAGACACAAAGGATTAATCCAGAATTCCTACAATTCAACAAAAAATACATCCTAAAAATCTAATAGACTGCAGAAATGTAGTCAATAAGTGAAAAGAAACTTCTACTGTAATAACAAAATTAAAAATGTAAATGACTATGATCTAAATATTTGTGCCTCTCTCATTCATATGTTGAAAGCTAATGTCCAAGGTAATGTCATTAGGAGGCAAGGCCTTTGGGAGGTGATTAGAACATTAAAGCAGAGCCCTTGTGAATGAATTAGTGCCCCAGAGCTAGCCAGCTTGCCTTCCACCATTTGACGATACAAGAAGTCTGTGACCCAGAAGAGGGCCCTCACGGGACCCTGCACCTTGACTCAGACTTCTGACCCCCAGAAATGTGAGAAATAAATTTTTGTTGTTTGTAAGTTAACCAGTCTTATATTTCGTTATACAACAGCCTGAATGGGACTAAGACACAAATTAAATTGAGAACTTTTGCACCTACCTAATTGGCAACGATTTCTTTCTGTATGTCTGTCTCATAGGCTCTTTGTTACATATTGCCGGTTTTCCAGAGAACCCCACAAAGGCTTTAATAAGAGCGAGGCTAAAAATACTTCACACACATGCATTTACTGAACTTTTACAACCACAGCTAAGTATTTCTTTTAGAGGTGAAGATACCAGGACAAACTGTATAACTGGCCCTAGATCACCAAGCCAGCCAGAGACAGGGCTGGGGTTCTCATCTTGGACAGCTGAAACCCACAGCCTGGGTGCTGAACTATGAGCCACTCAGAACTGCCTTTAAAATGCCCAGCAACCTCTGTGATAGCCAGGGACGCATGTGGGAACTTGTACACAGTGTCCATAAGAATGTATATTGGCGCAATCTTTCTGGAAAATAACTCACCATACATACAAATGTTCCTGGACTTACAATGGGGTTACGTCCTGATAAACCCATCACAAGTTGAAAATATTGTAAACTCAAAATGTCTTTAACCTACGGGACATCCTAGCTTTGCCTAGACAATTTCTACTGAACGTGTGTAGTTTTTCGTACCATCATAAAGTTGAAAAATCATCATCTTGTATCAGGAGCTGTCTACAGAGCCCTACAGATGGTTCCTTCCTTATATACAATATAACCCTGATCCTACTGGAATATATTATGCAGAATATTATATCTTAAGGTCCCTCTTGATCTCTACCTCTGAGAGAAGACCTGCTCTGTCTGTGGAGTGTTATCCCTTTTCTAATAAACTTTCCTTTTGCCTCTAACTATATATATATATTATCTCTTAAGATCAGAACTTAAAATAAAGATGCACACTAAATTTTCCATATAAAGATGTTCACAGATAAATTATTTCTAAAATGGAAAAAGATCAATAATGTAAGTGGTCAATATTAAAGGAATATTAAATAAATTATCACGTAAATGTTATGGGATATTTTAGTTATTTAAAATTATGTTCATGAAGAATTTCAAGGCAATGACTAAATGATGAAAGTATAAATTAATTATGAAATTATTCAATGGCCTATTAAAAATGCATTAAAAAGGGTGGGAGGTATGCTTGCTTTGGCAGCACATATACTAAAATTGTTGTACACACAAAACAAGAATGTTTTCTACAATGCATCCAACCAAAAGCTGGTCTGTACTAAGACCCTAGTAAAGAACTGCATCATGCTCACTGACAGCACACAGTATAACAGTGGTACGAGTCCTACTGCGCACTGCACCTGGGCCACAAGGGGTCAAGCTGACTCTTGCAAAGGAAAAAGTTGTAACAAAAATGACCAAAGAAAATCCAGAAGAAATATGAAGAAAGGAAAAAGAATGCCAAAATCAGCAGTCTTCTAGAGGAACAGTTCCAATAGGGCAAGCTTCTTGCACACATCGCTTTAAGACCAGGCCGACGTGGTCAAGCAATGGCTATGTGCTAGAGGGCAAGGAGCTGGAGTTCCATGAGGAAAGTCAAGGCCCAAGAAGGCAAATAAATTCTCCTCCCTCCTATCTTAGCTCATGCAATAAAAGTATTTACTGTTCTAAAATATAAAATTAAAAAGAAAGGCTGGGAACACATTTCTTCATGAAGGGATTATGGGATTATTTTCTTAGACATCTGAATTTCAAATAACAAAAAACTTTATATAAAAACATATGTTTAAAGGGAATAAATCTGCCATGGTAATAGTGAAGTGTCGTTAGAAAATGCCTCTCTAGCCTCACCTCCTGCCTTCACTGCCCCCACCTCACCAGCTAGGGCATATTTACTAAGCAGCTCCCTGAGGACCAGCCCCTGTTGTAAAGGCACACTTCTGGGGTGCCACGCCTTTATTGGCCTGGCTCTGCTTTCACCTCAGCTGAGTAGACCCCAGTAAGTGTGGGTAGAAGATTCCCCATGCTGACCCAGCCCCTACAATACAGGAAGAAATGAGGTCCAGGTATGGGGTACTAGTGGGGACTTTGGACAATGATTACAGGAAGTGAGAGAAGAATGAGAAGAGGTAGCATGAATAGGGGTGAGGACAGCACTGACCATGGCCTACAGTCTCTGGCTTCCCCAGGAAGGGAAGGCTTTGGCCTAGACACACCCCAGAGCCTTGGCTCAAGCACGATGGCATTCTACCAGCCAGTCACCACCTTGGGCTTAATGAGACAGTAGCCCATTCCACAGGCTCCATCAACAAAACACCAAAAGGAGGCTTTGGTATACACTCAGGTCACAGCCTGACAGCCATCTATTCCTGGAGCCAGCCTATAGTCTTTCAGGCCACTGAGCTCACAGGGTAGACTGCCCAATACTGTCCCATTCATTCTTATCAGTTTTCAAAAAATCCACAGATTAATTATTCACTTCTTTTATCAGTAGGATTAAAAATCTCAATTAGAAAAGAGCCAGATGGTCTTAGCCATCCTTCCACTCAGCACCTAATAGGTCCCTATCGCAGGGAAGGACTGGGGTCACCAGCTGACCCTTCCCAGTCAGGAGCTTCTCTACCATCCACACCCTGTGCCCTGAGCCCCACTACCTCCAAGCCTGGAGAAATCTAAAGCACTCCATCTTCAAAACCAGAACTCCTAGATTTAAAATTTTGAATGTACTGAAAGACTAAAAAGTATATCTTCCCTTAGTTATCCAAATGAATATGAAAATAAACGGCAAATCCAACATTTGCCATTTAAGTTAACTTTTTAAAAAGGCGTGACCTGCATCCAGCATCAAAAAGAAAGCATGCACAGTAAGCATGCTGCATGTGAGGCTTTGGCAAAGTAACCAACCTGACCATAAGCCAAGATTTTATACCACAATGCAGGGCAGGGCCAGGCACAGGAAAAGGGCCTGAGGCTCAAATGGGGAAAGTGAGAAAGAAAAGAGAAGGTGGGTAGACACAGAACAAGAAAGAAAGGGAGCACTCACAAAGAAGGTCCCAGTTGTGAGTCAGGGAAGGCACACAGTGTCCAAGCGAGGCCGCCCCGTGGACAGATGGTATGGCTCTGGGGAGAAGACAGGAATAGAGGCAGAGACAGAACTCCTCCATGTACAGTAATAACCTAGTAACCTATTATGCCGGAAGAAGCAAGGATTCCAAGAAACAAAACAAAAGAGAAAGGTGAGGGACTACACTAGATCCATGTCTGAGAGTTAAGAGGAAGCAGCAGCACAGGAGCACAAGGTACACTAGTTACAGAACATGGAGCTGGGTCACAGCATGGACTCCAATGGTTCAGGAGGCAAGAAGGGTCCATGGCTCCAGGGCTTTCAAGCCAGAGGTATGAGGACTGAGAGGAGCCCGTGTGCTTGGTATGAAGCTACTTCAGGAGGGTGGGAGGAACTGGGTTGGCAAACTGGAGTTAGTACAGGACAAGTCTCTTGAGGGGCGAGGAGATGAAAGGATGGAGAAAGAGCAGACACTAAATCAGGAAGGCAGTAAGGTCACAGGAAAGCCACTGTTAGAAGGCCAGAGCCATTCTGAGGGCAGAAGTCAGTGAGACAGGGAGAGCGGGAGCTGTGGAGGGGCAGATACTGGAGGCATAAGCTCCAGAAAGGATACTGAGTAAAGGGAACAGGTGGGCCATGAAGCAAAGAAATTTGAGACAAATCGGAGACACATACTAGAGGTTACCAGGAATAAAGTCCAAAACAGGTATCCAGAGGGTTAGAGACACAGATGCAAAACCAGGAGGAAAAGCAAAGAGAAGATCTAGATGGGAACACCTGCCATCTCCCAAGAAGGTCAGAGAAGGCGGCCCCAACTGGACAACTGAGGCCAGGCCAATATAAGCCGGGAAAGATAGGAGCCCAGACAGACGCATTCCTTTCTCAGGTTCATAACCACAGATCTGGAGAGCTTGGGCCCCCCGGAATGTTACAAAACCAGTGCAAAGATAGGATCCTACTCAAGAACCCGAAGCTATGGTCCCTACCTTATTACCCTAGAGTGACAGCCCGCCTCTGTGCATCTGTTGGTTGCCTGTACTAAAAGTCTCCTTGGGAGTAGAGAGAAGCCCAACAGCACACACATCACCTTAAAGAATAATCTCATAAGAAGTGGAAGTGTTCAATACTCACAGGAACAATAAGCCCTTGCCAAGTCAATAAATTAGCTTCATCAACCTGGATGTTACGGAAGTTTTTCATTCCACATTTGCGGATTTCTTCAAGCTCCTGTTGATTGACAAAGCATAAAGGGGTGTCAAATAGGGGAAAGCACCACACATTAAGATCCCTCCTGACTCCCTCAAATTAAACCAAGTGCCGACACCACGGATGACAAAATTTCAAAGTGTGGACTAGACCGTGTCTGGTCTGGTTAAGAGGCTCGGAGCCACAGTGGTCCCCTGAACCCACATCCCAGACAAGACAAGCCCCCACCTCGGTGAACCCACAGTACTCGGCAGGGTAGATAACTGCTTCTGCGGACGCACTGCCTCCAATTTGGCCTGTCACCATGCGTCATACGGTGGGGCATAAGAAAGGTACTACAGATCTGACTTCTTACAACTGAGATTTATTAAGCACTGACTGTGTCAGACGGCGAGGATATTAAAACGAATGGAACCAGGACCAGGAGCACACACGTACCCACAGTTTTCTACCCAACGCTGTAAGTGTGATTTCAGGACTCTACCCTCAGCACCGGCGTACAGCACAGAGAACAACCATCCAGTCTGGGATGGGAGGGGGACAGGAAACCTTCACTGAGCCTCGGTTTCCTCGGCTGCAAAAAAGGGATAGCAAGATCCAGAGTTGTAGACAACAAAGGGAAACCACATTGGAAGCAATAGAACCCCTTGTAAACATGAGAGGCTATTATTATACAGTCAATATTGCAAATGCCATCTCATCCAGGAAGCACGACCACCCTGACTACTTCAAGGCCCTGCTTGAGATGTGTTCAGTCTAGAATTTTCTATCACTTGTTTTTCAACTGTACACCAGACTGCTATTTCCCACTGCTTTCTCAACAACTCAAACAAACGTCCAATAAGTGTTTTATAGCCTAAGCCACCCATTAAGTGCCTGTCTGAATCCCCAACATCCTCCATTCTCAGATATCTGGAGTGACATGCTGCCCCCCAATGCCCCAAATCGGCCTCTCATCCATAGCACAATAGCCTCCTCCACATCTTTTGGATGCCTTCTCTTCTGCAACCCCGAGCAGCACTCAGCAGGGCCTTGCCTCCTCTGCGGGCTGGCAGGACTTCTTCCTTGCTGGCCTGGCTTCCTCCTTGTTGATCAGCCCATGAACCCCTCCAGAAATGGGAAGCCCCTCTTTGTTTGGTGCGGTGGCTCGCAGTGGCACAGAGGCTCTGATTCGGCACTCACATCAAGCCCCAAAGATGTCCACACCTCCATTCCCATCACACAGCTGACAGCTTACAAGGCACCCTGGGGTCACAATTCCCGAGAAAGGGGAACTAAGGCAGTGCTACAGGTTCTCAATTGCAGAATGTGTGGTGTGGCTGGCACAGAGTGGGCCGAGAAGGACAGCACATCGAATGAATGTGTACATGAGGCAGGTAGGATACACTAGTGCTTCATGGCAGGCAACAGGCTCAAGTTTCTTCGCACAGGGTGCTGCTCCTTGTCAACACTAGCTGCCCACTGCAATTGTCTAGGCCTGGACCTAGGTTGGAAAATTCCGGTCCAGCAAGTGTGGGGTGGTGTCTGAATTGGGGATTTTTAACAACCTACACCGTGAGAGAGTCCCCGACACTGAGAGATGAATTCCATTTCTAAGCAATGTTCAGCTTCAGTGAGGAAGTTGGTAATGGCAATGGCTGTGACCCCTGAAATAGGGTAAGGGGTGGCCTGACCCTTCTTTCTAAGCCTGCAGGAGGGAAAGCATGGAACCTAAGAGACCACTGAACCTGCCAACCGCCATCTAGGCCTCTTGCTAATGCCTGGGACTTATTGGAAATGCTCACCTAGGAATTATACAGCCTGGCCAGATACAGGAAGAAGAGTTCTCACATCCACAATACCACTCTGGCCCATTCCTCAAACAGAATGTAAACTCCAGGAGGGCAGGCGAGAGGGCAGGGACCAGGAAGCTCCAGAAGCTCATGGTCATGCTTTCTCAAACACTTGCTTAAGGGGTAGCTTAGTGTAGTAGTTAGCATGTCTGCTTTACACGCAGAAGGTCTTGGGTTCGCGCCCCAGAGGGAGCTATGGACCATACCCGGGTGCGCCAGGCCCCAGGTGCACACTGTGAGCATGCGGGAGGAGACGCCCCGCCTTCAGAGATCCAGTTCTTAAGGGGAAACACCAACAACATCCATAGGTCAGAGGTGGAAGGGGGTGGGAATTAAAGAGGGGAAAAAAAAAAAAACACTTGCTTAATGATTGAGTTAGTGAACAGTTAGGAAGCTTGGGCTTGGGGAGGGATAAAAGGCTCTGAGACGGGAAGGGCTCTCTATGTATTTTGATTTTCTGGTCCTTGGCTTAAGACACTAGAGTAAGATTCCTGGCTAGAGACATGAGATATCATGTACTTTAAGGGGTGAGACCAATGAGCTATCAAAAATGCAGACAGGGGGGAAAATATTCCAGAGAGAACTTTGAAATTAGATAATCAAAAAAGAAGAAACAACAGGAGAATATATTTAATATTTATGAGAAGAAATAAATTTTTAAAATAATATGAAACTATTCTTTATGGCTTCAGAAATCCACATACTAACAACATGAAGTATAGGTGATAAACACAAGGTAAATTTCAAAAGAATTACAAAAACATGGCAAGATGGGACTCAACTGTAATGTGGCAGTGAAAAACTGCCACCTTGCTCAAGAAAAAGGGAGACACGAGTGGTACTGTGTGCAAGGGGAGGACACCTATCAGTGCTTTGATATCAAGATATATGAACAAAGACAAAAGCCATACTGTGGGAGGAGGACGCCACACACTCCCTGGACAGAGAAGAAGGGGCGGCACTAACGGTGGCAGGGCTGGGAAGATGAAGGTATTCAAAGCGTAGTTATTGAATAAACTCTCAACTTACCTTGCTGTAAAGTTAAAGCTCATCAAAGACCAAAGTGGCAGCCTTCTTTGCATAATTCTAACCAACAAGGAAGAACTAATTTTAAAGCAGAAGTAAGAGACACCAAGACAAACAAACAAGCAATCCGGTAATCTCCTGAGAATGTTGGGCAGCCCCCAATGAGTGTTTCTCAACAGGGTGGTGGCAGCACCCAGGACTCTGCACTTCAGCATCTCTAGCCTCACCCATTAAATGTCAGGCATTGTGATCTCACCCCAATTTCCCAATGTCTTCCTCGTCCTCCTTGAGAGCCCCAGCTGCTGAGAATGACTGGTACTATCTATCGGGGGCCAGAATGTTAAAAGTTCCGCATTGCACAAGATGGTCCTGCAGACAAGAATTGTTAAAATCAAAATGCCAATCATGCCTCTATTGAGAACAACTTGAAGATGGATTGGAGTCAGAGAAAAGACAGGCTCATCTGAAGGTCTGAGACAAAAAGGCATGGCTCAAGAGGACTGACAAAACTTCAAGCAAAAGTGCACCCCTATAACCGAGAATGATCCTGAGAATGAAGAACTGGAGAAGAAATGTAAAGAAACCAATGTAAATTCAGAGCTCAAATTTAAAATTTCAAATGATAGACAAAAAGACCTTATGACAAAAAAGTGTGAGAGGCCCCGCTTTAGAACAGTCAGGAAGACCAAAGCCAAGAATGACAGGAGCTTAGAAAATATGCCCCACAAAGGTTTCTTTCAGTTCTGCTCAGAGCAAGAAGCAGTCCCAGTCAGTTACTCAGGGGTGATGGTGCAATGCTGACAAACCAAGAAAGAGCAAGAGGGAAAAAGCAGAACCAGCCAATTCGCACGTTCCTTCTCCTGGCGGGAAAGAGCATGCTTCCTAGCCAGGGTAAGTGGTGAGGGAGAAAGAGCAATGCTTCTCACAGTGAGGTCCATTTCTGAGCCAAGATGGATCTCAGCGTATTGCCAGACCTGAAAGAGCTTTGAAGAGCTGCTCAGCTCTTCGAAGAGGAAAAAGTTCATTCACCAACTACAGCTGCGAGAGCCTGATGCCTACCCTACTCCAGGCCAAAGTAGAGGCATGTGGCAGAAGCGGATCACTGCCTAACAGCTCTGCAGGCACTAACAGAATAGACAACCTGGCCCCAGCAAGAGTGCTCTGCTCCAAGTCCTGCACATAAGCCTCAGCTAGACCCTGACAGGAGAGCAGGAGACAGTTGTACACAGCAAGCCTTCTGTCACACAATTCAGACGTGTGCATCCGAGTTAGGGCAAAGTATTTCAAAGTCTCTTTTTTTAGTCTTTGGAAGTCGAGGATAGGGCCTAAAAAATCGACTGTTCGAAATCTCCAGGGTAATCTTCACACATGGCCTGACTGAGAACCCCTCAGGAGCACATGATTCTTAACCAGTTTGTGGCCATGGTACTCTTTAAGAAATCCAGACAGATGTACAGAGGAAATATCAGCTGTGCAAGTCAGGGCTGCTTCAGACAGCAAATCAATGCTCTGGACCAGCAAGTCTCAAGGCGCTTGCAGGTTTCAAAAACTTATTCCATATCATCCCGTAATTTCGTATTTGTCAAATGTAAAAAGGTGCATTGTGCCCCTATGAACTACAGGAAATAAAGCTAAAAGCCATCTTCTTGGCTGTTGAGAGTGGGTTTGGGGAGTGGATAAGCACTGCTCTAGGAGCTTGCAGGTCAGAACTAGGAAGGCCTAGCAGGCAACAGAAGGTAACAGCTTTATGTAAGAGAGGCTCTGAGAGGGGCCTTGAAGGATGGGGAAAGCTGAACTTCTAGAGAGAAAAAAACAGACATCTGTGTGTGGGAAACATACTCAGAGACATAGAAGAAGAAATCACTGGGTTTAGGGAAGCAGCAGGGAACCAAGTTTGGCTGGAGCATTTACTAGCATTGTGGATTCCACCATCCCTTGGAGGAGGAAGCTGTTTAACGCCTACATGTGGCTGAGAAGGGGGATTAGAGAGGAAGAGGAGATAAAGTCTGGCTAGTGCCCAGGCCCCACTCTAAACCTGCAGAATCAGAACCTCCTAAGTGACGGTAAGGTGCATCCTGCTTAAGAACCACCATGCTCATCTAACCCAATCTTTTAGCAAGAAAGACACTGATGCCCTGATTAATTTAGTGTCATTTCCATGGCTAGAAATAAGCTCTTAAAAGAGCTAACACCTCCCACGGAGCCAGGCACATGAAAGCAATATAAGTCTGAACTTTTTTTAAAAAAGTGAATGCTGATTGCGGCTTATATTGCTCATTTTACTGTTCCCTATTCTGAAGATTACTATAGGCCACAGAATCAGAATATTCCAATCCCTAACCACTCTCTTCAACATTAACTTTATATATTACACACGGAAATAATATTTTAATTTGGCAGATGGTTGCTTCAAAAACTGCCAAATCATCAATGGACTAGAAAGTGTAGAGACCCCTGTAGTCAGACAGGCCTGGGCGCAATACCCCGCCTCAACCTTCACACCACCTGAAGCTCCAAGGAGTCTACCATCATACCCGAAAAATGGTAGGAAACTTTCACAGGGCCCTAATGAGAATTACAAGAAATGTCATACAGTGCTTAACACTTAGCACCCAAGTAGGTACTCAATTAACATTAGTTTCATTCCCTTCCATAATTGTATCACAACATTTCTTAATATTCTAAGACAAGTGTCAAGGCACCAACATATATCCTCTATTCTACATAACAGGGCATAGACATGATATGGCATTGACAGCCTATTACCAGAACTCACAGGATCTTAAATTTGAAATGAGTAAGTTCATGGTTGTTGGCACAAAGCTTTCAGAAACGACCTGATCAATTATATCTCAATTAAAAAAGAAAAAAAACAAAAGCAAGGCAGGGGCTTACTAACAGCACATCGCCACCACATTCCCGTCTGGAGGGCATGAGCTTAGGGTGTCATCGTCTTCAAAATCCCAACAATGAACAGAAATGGAGAAATGCTATGGAAGATACATGCCTTTGGTGCAAGAGGCATGCATCAAAAGCAGCCACATGAAAAGCAGGAGCAAGACCCTAAGAGGGAAGAGTGAGAAGCGGTGGGTTATGACAACTCTTTGCAGTGTTTACAATGACCAGCACATAAGATATGACTAGAAGCTCAAAAGACCCCTAAGATGAGCAAGTCAGGCATATTAGCATCATTTTACAGATGGTAAAGCCACGTCCCAGAGAGGCCCAAGTCCCAGACCTTGTACAGAGTAGGGCCAGGACTAGAATCAGAGGCAAAATTACTCCTTCGTGAAGATCTCAGCCACACAAAGCAGTGGGTTAGGGTGGTGAACACTTCCATTGGAAACAGGCAGCACGAGAACTTTTATTTCCAGAGCAGGATCCTAGGAAAGCTTAGCTTGATCTGGAACAACATTTTCCAAGATTTATGATGACAAAAGCACGAACTTTTACAGTATTTGCCCTAGCCCTTCATAGCTAGTCGTTAGTTTATGTTGTGCAGGGAACGTTTCTAAGCTCCTCCTGGCCAGGCAAAATGAAAGCTGGCAGATGGAGCTGGATGCCTGAGGGAAAGCGACACAAATCTGCTTTAAATCTAAGCACAAGATCACTCTCAAATACCAACTACACAACTAGTAGGACATTAGTAATTTGAAAGAGTTACTCTCTGCTTTTGTGTGACTGTATCAAAATGACTAATTTTGACAGAAATGTACTTTCCAAGCTTGCTCAAAGCAACTAGTGGCAATGACACTAAATCATGACTTCACGTAACTCAATACTGTAAATCTAAACCCAAGACCTGCGCTACAGCTGAACAGGTTCTCATGCCAGCTCCACACGCAGTCAGTTTTCGGCCATCGGCTTCACTTCTGGAATGTATTTGTCTCTATGTGAACATGGGTGTGTCTGGTATTCTTGACCTACATCACATACTCCAGAATCCAGCGCCTCTCACCAGAGTGAGAGCTCGAGGGCTGGAACAGAACCTCTTCAAGTCTGTCCAACACTGGACCCAATGACACAGAGCCTGACACAGGACAAGTGAGGACAGCAACCCCTTGTGTCAAACATGTGGCGGATCCTTCTCTTAGTTTTCATGTGCTGAGTTTTCTCAGTAACAGGTACACTGGTGCAAAACAGACATTTATAAGCCATCTCAGAAAGGGCTCAGAGGCTGTTCAATTTCTGAGTTAAACCCTCTCCCTCATCCCATGACGGAGTCAGGTAGCATCCGCTCTTAGAAAGTTAGAGAACAGTGCATGAGCACTGGCTTTGACATTAGTGACTGCTTTGGTGGCAAATGTGTCTGCTGGGCTAGGGGTTATCAAAACAGTATTTCACCTCTCTGCTAAACTATGCTAGTAATAAGTGGAAGCAAAATCTGACAAGATAATGAAGTACAGAAAACTATTATCAACACAAACCTGGAACTGTTAGAAAACCCAAACCACCACATGACCTGAAATGAATCCTACTACTCTCCACCCTGTCTCTCCTTAAAAACTAAAAGTAGCCATGTGAAAAGCAGGAGCAAGACCCTGAGAGCGGGGAGAGCTGGACAGTGATCACTCCTGGCTCCACCACTAGTCTGTGGATGGCACCTATAAGCCTCAGCCTCCCATCACCGGGCCTCTCGCAGCTCTGCAATTCTAAAGAGATTATAGCAAGGGCCAGGAGGAGAAATGGAACCACCGCCAGAAGCAAACTTTCTTAACTTTCAGTTTCAAGGCTAAAAAAGAAGATGAAAGGCAATGCTATTATTTCTGGGACTCCAACTACTTATTCAAGAGTTTCCTTCAAAAGTCCCATCCCCACCTCCCAGCTCAGCACTTTTTGGTGCCTTCCATAACACACCTGGACTCATCTTTGGACACAGTGACTGTCGCTGCACTGAATGTACATTCAAGACAGGAAGAGAAAACACAGAAAATACAGAGTAAGATTCTGACATACTAAGACAAACTTTAAATTCCAGAGCTTTTTGATTTTGTTGGAAAAAGTAAACATTTTAAACAAAGATACATCCACACAGCTGTCTCAGTAAACCTTTCACTAACCCTAAGAACAGGTTACTTCAAGACTCAGGAGAGCACTACAGGTAAGAGAATGGGCTCTGCCTTGGTGGTGAGGTCATGTCCAGGCAGGCCCAACCCTACATGGCCTCAATCCACCTCTTCAGCACCACTCCTATCAATCCTCCAAACTTCTCTCCTGTTAGGCTGCTCTTCTCACTGGTCTGGAATGAGTCTTGCTCACTCCCAATAATAATATCTACACATATCTAGCACTTAATACGTGCCGAGCACTCTTCTATTAACTCACTGAACCTTCGCACATAGATGAAGTAACTAATGCACAGAGATTAAGTAACTTGCCTAGGTTCACTCAGCTAAGATGTTACAGGCCCAGGACCTGAGCTCTTAACCACTAAGCTGTTCTCAATAGCTTTGTCCCAGTGAAAGAGTCTTTCCTCTCCCTTTTTTTCTGGGAAGGTTAAACTTATCTATGCCCTCAAGGACAGATAGGATGAAGCTGGCCAGAGGAGACGCACAGAGGCAAAAGCCCTCACAAGCGATCTGCCTGCTGCTTCTCCTGGATGTTGCGGGAGGGGATAAGTCTGATCCCTCAATTGAAAAGCTATGGCACTTCTCTTCCACCTCTTCTTAAACCCATCAGCATCTCTCTCCATGATGTCCCTTAATGAAGAGGCAGCTCTCCCAGTGGCTGGCCGGAGAACTTAGCCCTCCCAGGGCAGAGGGAGGGAGCGCTCCTAGTTCTGAAGGGCCAGATGCACTGGACATGCCAACCTAGAGTAAAACCAGGCCAGTTCCCCAATGTTTCTGGAAAGTACCTGAGGGGCTGGCCTAACTAAAACCCTAGGAAAGGACAGCAAAAGGTTAGAAGCATGTAGCTGTATTGCGGGTGTGGGGGTAGGCAGATGGTTACTGGGGTTCCTCAGAGCATCTCTGATTATCACTGCCCACATCTGTTCTGAGGGATGAAAACTACCCAACTAACTCACTGGATGCCAGGGCCCTCTCCTCTTCAACTGCCGAAACCCTACTCATTCTGAAGGGCCACACCAAGTTCCACCTCTTTCTCCAAGTCAGAAGGTTTTTCCCTCCCCTGTACTCCATTCTTTGGCTGGAAAACATGCAGCAGTGGATGAACCAGAATTTCTTTGTTCTAGGTACATGCCATTCTTCTCCCTTACTGAGCTCCTCAAGGGCAGAGCCCAGAGGAGGTATCCCTTGAGCTGAGTCTTAAAAGACAAGTTACCCTGGTGCAGAAAAGAGACAGAGACGCCCATCGAAAGACCCAGGGTGTGCAAAGCAAGCCATGTTACAGGATTCCATGGACAAGTGGGGAGACAAAAGACTAGCAAGACCAGATCTTGAAAAAACATGGTAAGGAATGTGGATTTTGAAATACAGAGTCCTAATCTACTGAATTTGGTTCCAATCTCTGAGAGGCCTGAGCATATGTACTTCTCTTGAACACACTGCTGGTTAGGAATCATGTAGGGCTGAGGACAGACTGGTGAGGAATAAAAGGAAACCACTGAGGAATCTGATGCAAGTGTTCCGCCACAAATGGGAATGGCCTGAACTCAGGGAGTGGCAGCGGAGATGGTGAACACAAGCAGAGAACAGAGATAAAGGCATAGTTCAACAGAATCCAACAAGTGGCTAGATGTGGGAGAAAGGGGCAAGGTGGGCTCCCCCAGGTTCTTCCTTGAGTGACTGAGTAGGCAAGTGGACTATTACCATTACCAAGACAAAAGAAGGGCACGGGATGAGTTTAGGCTTAACTGCCTACAAACAGGTCTATGTGCCATTCAAAGGAAAACGCTCAAGGTGACTGGATACCGAGTCTGGGTTCAAAAGGGATGGTTCTCTAAGCTTTAATGCCTAACTTACCGTTGCAGCAAAGAAAACAAATATCTCAAACATTTAGTGATACTTCTCAATGGAATGAGAATATTTTTAAGTGACCTGGTATAATAAAACGTGACATCAGCAGCTTCTTTAAAGTTGTAAGATCAGAAAAGAACCTTTCTGTTCTAATATAAACCTTAAAAAAAGGTCCCAAATGTTGCAGTAACGGAGT
Source organism: Pteropus alecto (assembly GCF_000325575.1). Lineage (NCBI taxonomy): Eukaryota > Metazoa > Chordata > Mammalia > Chiroptera > Pteropodidae > Pteropus > Pteropus alecto. The sequence goes on along the minus strand of NW_006433949.1, from coordinate 7,213,270 downwards.
TTACTTCTTCCCAGGGCCTATACCAATTATCTTTTAATAGAGAAACATTTATAAAGAATATCATTAAGGGAAACTGAAATAGTCCCAATTTACTGGGATGTATGAATTTAGGATAAAAAATGCAATGTTTTTCTCAATTCCCCAAACCCCAGTAGATTCAGGACATTTACTGGCATAGCATCATTTGTAAAACTCCCCATACTTCCTGACATACACACCACCAGTACCAGACATACTCACTGCTCTATCATTCTAGTTACCCAACCTTATAGAATGTAAATCTGTACTCAAAAGCAAACTAGTTCATTGCTTAGCACAATAAATTCCAAGAAATAAACTGTTATTTAGTGACTCCTCCTACCCCTTCACACGTGATTATGGATTGAAAGTATAACAATATAGAGTCCTGAGTGAACATTATTTAAATAGCATTAAAAGATAGCTACAAATCTCAATTCTTCATCTTAAAGTCATCCCTCTCTTAAATTTACAGATTTCCCCAATGAGAAAGCCCTTCTGGGAAGATACTCAGCTGGAGGATCCTTAGAGATGTGTGCAATAGAGAGGTCGAAAAGGAACTATCAGACTTCAGCTTCCTTTAGGTACACCTACAGGTTTCACTTTTGTAGCTATTCTACTCCAGGTTGAAGCAATAGTTACAATCTGGTTATAGTCATCAATACTGAATTCTGCTGCTTGCAAATTAAAATGTATTTAATGTTTTATTAACATTGTAATTCCTAAAAAGGGTTCTGAAAAAGGCTAATCCTTTAGGGAAACTTTTTAAAGACTTTATCACACTCGAGTCTAAAATAACTTCTCAAGTCTATGGCCAGCCATCCCACCCTGAACCAGTCAGATCCTGTCTGATCTTGGAAGCTAAGCAAGGTTGGGCCTGGTTAGTACTTGGATGGGAGACCACCTAGGAAGACCAGGTGCTGTAGGCATAAAAAATTAAAAATAAGGGATTGTAAACTGACAAGGTCCTTGCAATCTGTGAGGTCAACCAAGGGTTGCCTTCCCTAAAAAAATAATAAATAAATAAATAATAAAATAATCTCTCAACCTGATATTGCAAATCGCTCTACTTTTACTAATGTATTTTACAATATCTGCAGACATTGTTACAAAGAAATCTCTTGAGTATTCTGGAAAATAGTTTTTGAGGAAATCTAAAGTTCTTTAAAATGTAATCCATTTGGTCTACAGCCATGCCACCCTCAACACGCCCGATCTTGTCTGATCTTGGAAGCTAAGCAGGGTCAGGCCTGGTTAGTAGTTGGATGGGAGACCACCAAGAAATACCAGGTGCTATAGGCCTAAAAAAAAAAAAAAAATGTAATCCATTTGATTATTCAACATCTATTTACTTTTCTTTTGTTTCATTATATTCCAGATATTTTTAACATTTTATTAGTTTCAAGCATTTCTTCCACCCCATGTATTCATCAACCTGCATCAATCTTTTTTTAACTAACCAGGTATAAACACTGACTCTCAGAGCCAATGATCGGCATCTTGTAACCAGCATTAGCCCTACTGAATTGAAAGAATTTCCATCCACAACTCAAGAACTGATATCCTTCTCCATGTATCCTCTGAATAAGAAAGAAATCGGCATGACATGGAACTTGGGATCTGGAGCCTGGGAGATTTAGCATCTCATCTCTCCCCTCCTGGGTCTGCTACTCCACCTTAGGTAACACAACCTATCTAAGCCTCACAATTTTCTCATTTGTGAAAGTTATTTCTCAATCAAAATGACAATACACTAACTTTAGGTGTTGAAAAAAAAACTTATAAATGACCTAGCACCTTGTAAGTACTCCATTAATGTTACATATTTTTTTCTAAGCTCCGTTTTTTTTTTTTTTTTTTTTTTTTTAAACACACACAAAAAATCAAAAACCATAGTAACTCCCTTCTCAGACTCCCGGGAGCCTGGGAACCCAAAATTGGGTCAACTGAACTAGACTAGGTGATACCAAGATGAATTAGGCCAAGATCCCTGCCCTTGAAGAAGTCAGAACCTGGTAGGAAAGACAAGTCTAACGCAAATCAGATTGAGACAAGTACTCATAGGAAAAAGAAAAACATAAAGAAAGTGCTCTAATCACACAAAGGAAGAAACAACTCATTCTGAAGGGGGATGGGAGAAAGCCTCACACAGTAGCTGGCACTGGAGTTGAACCTGGGACTGCCCTGAAAAGGAGAGGAGAGAAGGCAGCCTTTCTCAGGTAGAGCAAACAGCATGTGCAAAGAAAGACCACATAGCAAGTAAGAGCAGGAAGCTTTGGAGTCAGACCCAAAAAGATCATAGCTCTCTCTCCCTAGCTAAGAAAACTTGGGCAAGCCAACGAATCTCCCTGCATTCCATTTTCTCATGTACAAAATGAGAATAATAATGTCTACTTCACAGGGATTAAACATGATCATGAATGTGAAGTACAGAGCTGCACCGAGTAAAAGCTGGGGGAAAAAAAGGTAGCTACTGTGATTAGGTGCGAGAGAAACCAAGAGGCAGGAAGGATGGCTGAACCGATTACTTTCAGCCAACCTAAGAAGGGTCTTACATTCTAAGTAAGAAGATAGGATTAACTACTGAGGACAATAAAACCACAGAGGTTTTCAATAGGAGTGAAAGGATTAAACATTTGCTTTAGAAAAAGAATTCTGGTGTCCCAGAAGGGGAATCAGAGAAAAGCACTTGGGAGGGCACCTGAAAGATAAGGATAAGAATTCAAGTAATTTCAGTAAGATTAGGAAGGAAGGCACACTCTCAAACAAATCTAACGTAAAATTCACAAGGCTTAATGAGTGACGACTTTTGGGGAGTAGAGTAGGGAAGTCGGTGAATAACAGTCCTCTCATCTGGATGACTGGGTGGTGTCACTGACAAAGAGATGAGAAGTCTGGAGTCTGCCGACTGTTCTTTCGTGCCCACTTCCAATGCAGTTTTATGAAGTTACATGTCGTCTCCAGCCCTTAAGTGAACAAAAGAAAGGAAACGTTCCCAGGAAGAAAGGGCCCAGAGATTGTGACTCCAAGTTCAATGGCCTGTCCTACCAAGCACTGCTCTGCCAATGAGGAACCCCAGCTCTTTATCTCCCCTCAGGAAACCAACTCCTGGACCTTTTTTTATTTCCGGCCCTGTGTAGCCCGGCAGCCGCCAGCCGACTCACAAACGTAGGCGAGGTCGGCTCTCGAGGACGCAAGGAAACACTCGCGAAAGAATTAAGCCAGTTTAGCATCTGTGTTCCTCACCAAAGGAGCCAATTAACACGAAGGCACCTCGGTGCACTAAAGATACAAAGTACCAAGTAATTTTTATAAACTTTGGCTGGTTTTGACTCGACTGACTGAAACCAACCCCCAACCCCTCAAAAATGGCACTTTGCTTCATCAGGGAAAAGAAATCGGGATGACTAAGTGGTGGGTAGAAAAGAAGATGGAGAAGGAGAACCGCGCCGCGATCCGGCCGACCCCACGCCTTCCTGGAGTTGAAACTTGCCCGCTGTGTGACTCTGCAGTCATAAGGCGACAGTTTGCTACGACCCAACGCAATTTTAAACGACCCATCAAAAACTGACCTAACTTCCGTCGTCCGGCCTCCTCCTTCCTTCCCCAGCCTAAGCCTCCCAAGCCTCCCGAGCTGCGGCGGGGCG
>NW_006433949.1:7200355-7209300 GCF_000325575.1 Pteropus alecto | reverse complement strand
CCTAGGCGGCCCCGTTAGCTCTCTCAGCCCGCGCACGGACCGGGGTGGCGGCGGGGCCACACAGGGTTGGAGGCCAGGTGGCGGCACCCCAAGGAGCCCCGACCCGCCGCTGGGGCCCCGGGCCCAGGACGCCGCCCACCGCCCGGCCGGCGCCGGAGAATGGCTTTTACCTTCATCAGCCTCCTGCTGGCCGCCATCTTGAATCTGGTGCTGCTGCTTTCCCAGTGTGCATCGCGGCGGGCCAGGCGGCTGAACCCCCGCACTTCCTGGAGCGGGGGAGGGGCAGGCGGGGCGCACCGGACGTGCAAAGCGCCTACTGTGTGCGGGCCACAGTGCTAGCGAGGCCTGGATGAATGCAGCAGGCGGAGATCCTGCCTTTTCGGGCTGTCTAATCCGATGGCCATTACAGACTGTGCCTGGCACATAGTAGGTGCACAATAAATATTGGTTACATAAGATTGTTGAATAACCAGGATTATTTCAGGCACTTCTAAGTGCTGTGAAGAAAACTGAATGATAGGAAAGTGACTTTTCATTGGGAAGTTAGGGAAGCCTCACCGAGAAAATAGTGTATAAGTAATAATAGTCAACACTGGTTACCATTAACAGCCCCATTTCCAGGGAAACAAGCATGGAGAAGCCCAATGATTTGCCCAACGTCATGAAGCTAGCTAGGATCCTCGCCCAATTCCTGTCCGCAGGCAACTCTGGAACCTGAAGGATGGGAAAGCCACTGGGAGGTTTGGCAGAGAGTGTTTTAAGTAGGGGAAACAGTACTGGCAAAGACCATGAGGCTGTCTGGGTGGTAGGTGAATAAAATGAAGTAAGAAGGATTAGAGGGTGTGAAGGAGGCAGATGACAGACTGTGAAGAGCCTTGTAGGAACGGGAGGGATTTGACTTTTCTTCTATGTTCTGCGAGAGCCCCTGGATGGATGTGGGTAGCAACCAAATAGTCAGATGCAAGTGTTTAAAGAGAGTGATTGGATAATGGAAAATGGAGGTAGGTAGGGGGAGGAGGGGCCCTTTGGAAGCCTGTTGCAGCCATCCAGGCAAAGAGATGGTGGTGGTTTGGCCCTTGGGTGGCATTGCAAGCAAAGAAACACATTTAGGCCTTGTTAAGGACTTTCTCTCCACTCTAAGAGCAATCAGTTTCCTATGAGAGGAAAGAAGAAAAGGGCACTAGAAATATATAGCTGGAATAGAGCTGGCCTCCCACACAGTGTCCTGGGAGCCCAGGCTTAAAATCTGGAGGGAGTGGGAGAGAGACCAAATGACAAGCCTCCTGCAATCAAGGACCATGTCTGCCTTTTATCTCTCCCCAGGGCCAGCACACAGTGGGTGCTCAATAAACATTTGGCATATGTATGAGGGACTCCATCAGCCTGCTCCCTAGAGCCATGGGATACTTGGAAGCCTGGTTTGGGTACTGACTCTATGGTCTTACTGCGTGCATTGGGCCTGGTGCTTAGTAATCCCAAGTCAAAGAAAGAACACAGCTTTATTGGGAACTGCTTTCCCCTATGGAGAACCACAGATGGAAAGGGATCTTGCCATGAAGAATTCCAAGCCAGTTGAGGAAGCACAATGCGTACTCTTGAACTTGACATGCTAAACTGGGAATAGAGGCTGGGATCAGGAAAGGCCAAGCACTGAGAACTAGCCTTTGCTGTGGCATCCTCCTGCTTTCTTGCCACTGCCCTGCAAGATAGGTCCCTTGCACCTTCTTTGCAGGTGGAGAACTGAGGCTCTGAGCAGCAGAGTTCCCTTGTTAAACAAGTACACAGGAAATGTACTCAGTCCTAGTGGAAAGCTGCCTGGTCTTTGGGGCCCCTCTCCTGCTCTGGCTCCTGGTCATATCAGCTCTCCCCTCTACTCAGCTAACTGTGTTCATTCAGACCTGACTTTTCATGCCACCTCCCCGAGACTCCCATCAAAAGTGGCCTCTTCCTCCTCCTCTCTTCCTTCTGGATTCCAAGCCCTTTTGCTCAAACTTACCACATGCTGCTCTTTCCTCCGCTAAGCACAAGGTCCTTGGTGCTCGTCTGCTAGGTGCAGAGAAGATACAAAGGTGGCACCTGCCCTCAAGGGGCTGACAGCATCCTGGGGAGGCACCAAGAAAAATGACAGAAGGTAGAAGGATTTGGTAAAGTGTGGGGGCTCAGAGGAGGGGCCTGACAGGGCCAGGGGCAGGGCCAGGGCCAGAGGGAGTTCTTAAGCACAAGAGAGGACAAGAGCATTGCAGGGACAAGAAAGTGCCTCTGTTAGGGCAGGGAACTGGCAATGGACGCTCGCACTCTATAAAGCTGATTGCGTTTCTGGCACTATGATGCTGGACATTTGTACCTGCCACTGAATTGACTGGAACCACAGAGCAATGCTAAAATGTCATGTCTTATCCCATAAGTGAGGAAACTGAGGCCCTGAGAGAATGGCTTGCCTGACGTGTCCCCTGACTCAGAGCAACAGCCAAATGACTGGACAAAGTAGGCAAGGCCTCGTGCTTCAGGCTGCAAAGGAAGGAGTGTGATTGGAATAGATACAGAGGGGAGAGAAGTAGAGATCGCAGAGGATAGAAGATAGGTCTGTCCTGGCAACAGTGGGTAGCTGGAAAACCATGATGCTTCCAACAGCAACAAGGTCCTCAGGAATCAGTGGTGGTTTGTCCAAGGACTAGGGGATGACAATCTCATTCTGGCTGCCAGAGCCAGCGGGCTAGGCTATATGGCAACAGTTCAGAGCCCAGACTTGGGTCACACAGGCCTAGGCACAAGTCCTTGTATGACCATGGGCAGTTTCCTCATTTGGAGGGGATAGGGTCAGCCTCCTTGGAAGTGATAAGAACTCATGGACAAGACATGTAAAGTACAGGTGAAGGGAGACTGGCCACCCACAGAGGCGTACACCTCAGGAGCTAGGCCAGGGCTGCCAGGGTGAGAGGCCAGCCCAGGAGGCTAGGGGCCTCAACCAGAGAGCTGGAAGCTGGTGCACACTGCCTCTCCCTGCCCAGGAGACTGTGGACCAACCAGAATAGGCCGCATGGCCCAGGATGTACACACAGAAAGCATGGTTGCTCCTTAGGTATCCAGCTCCATCCAGGAAGGGGCAGTGCTAGGGATGAGAAGATCTGTTTGGGATCCTGCTGAGTTACCCTTCCTCTCTGAGCTCCAGTTTCTCCTTAAGCAAAGGCGAATCATGACAGAATTGTTAAGAATCAATGCCAGAAGGGACGTGGGCCTGCCCTGGGTGGGGTGGGCATGGGAAAGGGCTGGTGCCAGCAGCCAGACTACAGAAGGCTCCTGAAATCTGATCTCAGCTCTATAGACCTCCCATCCTCTCCCATCTCAGTTCTCAGGAAACCTGCTTTGGTGGGCTTCTTCTTCCCATTAGCATCCCACCTCTCACTCACAGCATTTGCCCAAGCTTTGAATTCACCACATTCCTTTGTTATATTTTTGTTTAATCTTTGTGTCCTCCCTTAGACTGTAAACTCCACGAGGACAGAGGCCACATCTCCCCTGTCTGCCTCTGTCTTCTTTGATCATGTATTTATTGAGCACCTACCATGTGCTAGGCACTGTTCTAGATGCTGAGGTGACCTCAGAGAACTGAAAACACATTCATCCAAAAATAAGGAAAGCGGAGTGGAAATCTGGAGCTACTGTAAGTGCAGAAGTTAGGAAACTTAAAATCCACCAGGATGGAGCCCACAGCCCTCATCAAGGCCAGCCAAGCCCTGCAAAATTCAAGGCTTGGGTGGCAGAGTTGAAAGAGGGCTAGACCAGGCTGGCAGAGGAGGATGTGAACCAGATTACCCAGGATTCTTGATCCCATGACTACAAGGTTATAATAGACTGAGACTGTGAGAGAGGCAGCATGGAATATAGGGCTGGTGATGTGGAGTGAATCAAGATGGGAAGGGAGTATATGCCTTCTCTCAAAAGTCAGCATCACAGACTGTGGGGGCAGCATATGTGTGGGCACGCAATACATAGGAAGTTCTCTAACTCAGACGTTTTCAAACTTGATTCTAACAGCACACTTCTTTAAAAGACTTTAAACCAAAGTTCTCTTTAGAAACTGATAAACGACACTCATGAGTGGCTGTGCTCTATGGAAGTGGTAGGGACAGTGTCTTCCCTTCAGCTCCTGGCATATCCTTCCCAACCCCAACAGCCCTGTAGTATTTCCCAGAAACCCTGGAGTCCTGAGGAACCCAGGTTGAAAATTACCTATGTAATCCATCCCCTTCATGATATAGGCAAGAAAGCCAAGACTCAGAGAATGCAGCAATATGATGAGCTAACGCCAGTCTGCTCTCCCTGAGCTTAGAGTTGATGGGGGTGACAAGCAGGTCACTGGACAATCATTGCACAACATGATGAGTGTGGGGATGGCAGAAGCCCGGCTCAGGGGAAGCCCTGGTTTGCCCATCCACTTAACCATAATCAGAACGCCCCTGATATGCCACAGATGGCTCCAGCACAAGCAGCTGCTGGATGGTAACTGTGGGGTTCCCAGAGACTCACCCCAGAGTCCTCCTCCTTGGTAGCATCCTGCCCTCCTGACCTGTTGGAGACCCTGCTTGAGGCTGCAGCAGGACATCCAGGCTATAGAGACCCATCCACCACCCTAGTTCTGCCATGGCTGTCCACATGCCCTGGCCAGCCACCTGCTCCCACTGAGCCCCAGGCCCTACTCTGTCAAACAGAATTGTAGTGAGTATTCCATGAAGATACTCTCCCCGTAGCTACCATGTCCAGTGGCCCAGCACCAGTTCGAGGCAAAGGCCATCTTTGCCAGTCTTCCCCCACATTCACCTCGCCTCTCAAAGAGAACATCTAGAGCCATAATTTCCTGTGTTCTTATTAGTCACCACTGCCGAAAGGCACCTCCTGTTACACACCAGTGGTTCAAGGGAACCTGGTTTGAAAAATATGAGTACATCAAAAAGAGTGGGGCCCACAGGTCCATGTGCTGAATAAACACAGCACCTGCTTCTCCAAACCTCATTTTTCCCACCTGTCAGATGGGGCCAAGATCACTTGCTCACCTACCTGAGGAAATGACTGTGTAAGTGAGAGGGCCTGTCTGTCTGGATTGCACCAGGAACAATTGGGGAAGGTCAGTCACGGAAAAGAGGCTTTGTGGGGAGGGGAAATTCACTCAGAAAGGTTATGTGGTTGGCTCACGGCCAGACAGCCATCCTCAGAACAGCAGAGCCTGAGTTATGAGAGACCCCAGGTGCTGCCCAGGCCAGGCCAACACTACAGACAGAGAAGTAAAGGAGTCTCTAGTGTGAGCACAACATTAAGGTCTGGATGCAATTAGCCAAGTAGCAGACATCCATCTGCACCTTTCAGGAGCCATTTGGTGCCAGGGTAGGGAGAAGCCAGATATAACTAGGACTCTTGAACTCCTAACCACACAGATGGCCCGGCCAAGAAAAGCCATGTGCGTGTGTGCATGTGTGCATGTGTGCGTGTTCCACAGCTCGGGACCCCCCCAACATCTCTGCTGAGGCCAGACTCTCATTCCAAGCCCAGCCTGAGGCCTCTGCCCAAGGCCCTGATGGGCAACCTAGAGCCTGGGGCCCCAGACCTTGCTTCCAGGTGGTACCTGAATGTGGGAGGTAGGCAGGCTAGGTGGCAAGGTTGAGCAGTGCTCTTCACGCCCTTCCTGGCTGCTTGGCCCTGGATCCTTGCCCCTCCTTTCTGGGGAGGGACTTTTCACTTACACCTTCTCTGAGCCTACCCTGGGCAGGGATACCAATGTGTATCAGATATGTCTCTGCTCCAAAAAGAGAGGTGCCAGTTGAGGCAATTAGGGCTGTAGAGTCCTGGGAAGCCCAGGTCCAGCCTGGAGAGTCAGGGAGGGCTCACTAGAAGAGGACTGCTAAGCTGAGGCCAAGGGACAAGGCAAGGTTAGTAGTAGGTAAGTGGACAAAACCACGGGTTATATGGGACCCATCAATGAGCCAGATCATCTTGAACAGAACTCTTAATCTACTGGGGCTTGAGACTCCTCATCTATAAAATGGGTGGTTTAAATAATGTATATCAAGTGCTTAGCATAGCACATAGTAGGTGCTTAGTTTGCAATGGACATTGTTGTTATCTTTGTGTTAGGAGAGGTTGACATTCCAGATGTGGAGAATAACACATGCAAAAGCCCAGAGGCCTTTGAGTCAGGGGTATTCTTCAGACTCCTGGAAGAAACTTATGAGGGTTCAGCCCAAGCCCTGAATGGGAAAATGAGAACTTACCCAGACATTGGTGCAGTTCCTAACGCATACCCAGCCCTCATCTAAGAGAGTTCCGATGTCCCTCCACCCCTAGAAGGCTGGGGCTATCAATATACCCATTGTATAGACGCACGATGATCACTCAGCCAAAAAGTGGCAGAGTCTAGATGGAAACCAGGACTCTGAGGCATCCCACCTACCATGAAGCATCCAGAGTGAGTCCAGAGAGCATAGGGAATGCCTGTGCTGCCTACACCATGGCAGCCCTGCCTGGCCTTAGTCAAATCCCTGCCTTGCAGGCCTCAGATTCTCTAGCTGCCAAAAAGGGAACAGGTTTAAAATTAGTGAGCCGCCTACCAGAGTCCCACAAACAGAGGAAATAGATGCTCAGAGAGGTCAGAGAACTGAGAGGTCACACAGCCCAGAAGAGGGCTACATTATTGGCCCATTTTACAGATGAGGACACGGAAGTAGAACAAGCTGAAGAACTGTTTGACTCCGTGGGTCTTCCAGCCCTAACCATCTGATTACACTACCCCTTGGAGAGCCATGGAAAGTTCTCTGATCTTGCTGTCTCCAGAGAGGTGGTATGAAGACCCAAATGAGTTCATAAGGGCCTCTGGCTTAACCTTTTGGAGAAGCAGAAAGCCGGGCACTCCTGGGTAGACCAAAGGGCAGGTTGGGCCCCCATGGCAGCCCCATTCTCTTACCTCCCTCCCTGACTCTCCAACTGGCTGACACCCCACTCTGGGTTCTACTTGACTCTCTCTCCTTCTGCAGATACAGAATGTGGCTCCCCCCTAGAAGAAAGACCGGAGAGGGGTCCTCACAGCTGTGACCTGAGATTGGGCAAATATAGCCAGAATGCTCAAAGACTCTGGAGGCATAATTTTGCAGGTTTGAATTTCCATTCAATTACTTCTGGGCTGTGTGACCACGGAGATGTCAGTATCTCTCAGAGCATCCTTGCAGGATGATTCAGGGCTTTGGTCCCTGAAGAAGCCCTACTTCCATGTCTCAGTTGGCACCATGCCCAGGCTATGGGCTCAGAACTTCCCATCTTTAAAATGGGCATAGGAGGTTTAAATAGATAATGGCATGCAAGTGCTTAGCACCACAGGGGGCCTTGGAAGGGTAGGCCCTGTGGAGGTGCAGGAACCAGAGGTACCTTCCCCTAGCTGAGGGCCAAGTTTGGGCATATCCTGTCGCAATGTTCAGCCACCTAGGCGAAATATACTACCTGAACTCGTGGCAAGGCCAGGCTGGGTCTGCTCACACCTCATCTGTGATCTTGACCCACACAGCGAGCCCCTTTCTCTAGGCCCAGAGGAGTAGCCTGGCTTCCCATCAGCCCATTGGCCTAAAAGGGATTGGAGAGAGCCTGGGAAGGTATCAGGGTGGGTCGCAAGGGACATGGTGCCAAAAACAGGGAACAGCCTGGGGTCAGAAAGACCCCTGGGCATCCTAGGAAGGACATGGGCTGGACTGAATAGGGGTGTTGAGAGCCCAGCCCTGGCGTAAGCAGCCTCATGAGGATCTAGGGCTGGTGCACCCACAGCACGGGGTGGAAGAACATGCCCAGGGGCGGAAGTGGCACGTGGAGACCACCAGGGACGCCGGAAGGGGCGCGCGGGGCGGTTGGCCTTGGCCGGGTAGGCGGCCGTTGACGAGCAGCGGCCTGGGCCAGGCAATGTCAGGCGTCTGGCCGGGCCGTGGCCACCATGACCAAGGACTCGCCCAACCCTTCGGGTGGCAGCCGCGTGACACCCAAGAAGCCAGCTAGTCCAGGCGCGGCGGCGGCGGTGCTAGAGGAGCAGAGACGGGAGCTGGAGAAGTTGCGGGCGGAGCTGGAGGCGGAGCGGGCTCGCGGGCTGGCGGAGCGGCGGCGCTTCGCGGCCCAGGCGCGCCAGCTGCGGGAGACTGCTGAGCGGGAGCGGCAGCAGCTGGTTGACCATCTGCGCTCCAAATGGGAGGCACAACGCTGTCGGGAGCTGCGGCAGCTGCAGGAGAAGGTGCTGCGGGAACGCGAGGCCGAGATCCGGCAGCTGCTGCGTTGGAAGGAGGCCGAGATGCGGCAGCTACAGCAGCTGCTGCACCGCGAGCGTGATGGCGTCGTGCGCCAGGCCCGGGAGCTGCAGCGCCAGCTGGCCGAGGAACTGGTGAACCGAGGCTATTGCGGCCGCGCGGGGGCGCCCGAAGTCGCCGCCGCGCAGTGCCGCTGTCGCCTGCAGGAAGTGCTGGCGCAACTTCGCTGGGAAACAGACGGCGAGCAGGCCTCCCGCATCCGCCACCTACAGGAGGCGCTCGACGTAGAGCGCCAGCTCTTCCTCAAGTACATCCTGGAGCACTTCCGCTGGCACCCGGCTTTGTCCCGGTCCCCCGACCCCCAGGCTGTGCAATTTTCGGAAGTGCCGCACCCCGACACCGCCTGCAACTCTCGCCGCCTCCCAAAGTCCGCCTGTCGACTCGAATCCCTTGGCAGCCTGAGCGCCGGCGTCCGCGTGCGCTCCCGCTCCCTTGATCTGGTGCCCACGGCGTGCTCCAACTCCCCAGGCAGCCTGCTCCCTACGCGCGCCAGCTCCCTTGATTCCTTGGCACCAGCGCGTTCCCGCTCGCTCGACAGCACCCTGAGTCGCCCAAAGGCTCCTGAATCCGAGGAGCGGGCCTCCTCCTCTCCAGACACGTCCATCCTGCCCCGAGCCC
>NW_006433949.1:7193350-7200204 GCF_000325575.1 Pteropus alecto | reverse complement strand
CCGCCGCCTCCACCGCCGCCGCCGCCACCGCCGCCGCCACCACCACCACCACCACCACCACCATCGGAGCACAGGGGACCTAGCGACCCGCCAAGAGAAGACTCCGGGAGCCAGCCCTGCGAGGCCTTGACCCTTTCGCCGCTGAGCTTGGACTACCAGGAGCTGGTGAAGCAGAACTCGGAACTGTCCCAGGCATTGCAGGTGCTGGCGCGCCGCTGCTCTGGCCTGCATGCAGAGAACATGCAGCTGCGGCGCGCAGGCTTCCCAGACAAGGAGGACGAGAAGGTGAAGCGGCTCAAGGTGAAGCATGCGGAGCTAACAGGCCTGGCGCGGCGCCTAGAAGACCGGGCCCGCAAGCTGCAAGAAACCAACCTGCGGGCTGTGAGCGCGCCTGTGCTGGGCGAGAGCCGCGCTGGCCTGGAGCTGTGCCAGGCCTTCGCCCGCCAACGCTCTCGGGACTTGTCGGAGCAGGCGAGCGCGCTGCTGGCCAAGGACAAACAGATAGAAGAGCTGCAGCAGGAGTGTCGCTTGCTGCAGGCACACGTCGCCTCGGGCCTCGGCAGCGCCCCGCACCCTAGTGGGGGTGCGGCCAGCGCCCAGTGGCTCAACATCAGCGACTTGGACCGGCTGCAGCGCGAGTCCCAACGGGAGGTGCTTCGCCTGCAGAGGCAGTTGACGCTGCAGCAGGCCACCTGCAGAGCCCGGGCGGAGGCGGGCGGCCAGAGTGCATCCTGCGAGGATGCGCGGCGCCAAGTGCAGGCGCTGGAGCGCGAGCTGGGCGCGCGGCGGCGCGAGTGCGAGGAGCTCGGTGCGCAGGCGGCGGAGGCGAGGCGGCGCGGCGAGGAGGCAGAGGCGCAGCTGCAGGCGGCGCTACGAGAGGGTGCCTGGCTGGCCAAGGAGAACGCGCGACTGCAGGCCCAGGCAGACTGGATGCGGAAGGTGGCGGCGGAGAACAACGATGTGCGCAGGCAGCTGTGCCGCGCGTGCCAGGAGCGGGATGCCACCGGCTTGCTGGCGGAGCAGCTGCTGCAGCAGGCGGCACGCGGGCAGGACAAGCAGCAACAGCTGCAGCATGACCTGCAGAAGGCCCTGAGTGATCTCCAGGCTGCTCGAGAGGAGATGCGGGCGCTGCAATGTCAGCCTGGTCACCTTCCCCAGGAACCCTGGGAGGCGCCCCCAGCTCCGGATTCTCAAGGCAAGAATAGCAGAAGGACCAGGTTCCAGCCAGAGCCTGAAGATCAAGCATCATCACAGCCCAGCAGAGACAAACAGGAGAAAGAAACCTCTCTGTTGGAGAGCCCAGTTGCCCTTGGGGACCCAGTCAGTGCACCCCAAGTGCCAGACAGAGTTCCAGCCAGCCAACCTCTGGACTCCAGCCCCCAAGCCAAGAAAACCAGCTCCCAGTCGAACTCCTCCTCAGAGGTGGAGTCCATATGGGCCACCGTGCCATCTTGCCCTGCTCTGGACATGGACACAGCCAGTGAGGTGGAGGATCTGGATCCAGACAGTGTGTCTTCAACGCTGGAAGTGGGGGACTCAGAGGCCCCTGCCGCCCTCAAGCTCAAGATCTTCCTGGTTCGATATAGCTATAACCCATTCGAGGGGCCCAATGAACACCCTGAGAGTGAGCTGCCCCTCACAGCTGGGGATTACGTATATATCTTTGGAGACATGGATGAAGATGGCTTCTATGAAGGGGAGCTTGAGGATGGCCGACGGGGTCTGGTGCCCTCCAACCTGGTGGAGCAGATTCCAGACAGTGACATCTTTGGCTGCCTGCCCCCAGAGTCCCCAGACCTTGGCCCCACTCAGGTCCCAGCTGGGCAGGGCAAAGCTTCAAAGGAAGGCACTGGTCACAGCTTATTGCCTGGGAAAACTCAGGGAGCTGTGGACAGAGGGACGTGCCAGAAAAAGGTGGGCTCCAAGACAGAAGTGGCAATAGAAATCTCAGATGCCAAGACAGAAGATGGCTGGCTTGGTTTGCTGCAGAGTGTGGAGGAGCAGGACTTCTCCAGACCCCTTCTGGGGGCCAAAGGGGTCCTTTGTGTGGCCCCCAAGCAACTACACCTGCAGAATGTTGCAGCCACATCGGCTGAGATCACCTGGGTCTACAGCAGCAGCAGCCATCCCCACGTGGTGTACCTTGATGACCAGGAGCATGCCCTGACCCCAGCAGGTGTGAGCTGCTACACCTTTCAAAACCTGCATCCCAGCACACGGTACCAGGCGCGGGTGGAGGTGCAGCTGCCATGGGACTCACTGCAGACACACTGGGAAACCATGTCTTCCACCATCACCTTTGACACACCCTTGGCAGGACCCCCTGACCCTCCACTGGACGTGCTGGTGGAACACCACACCTCCCCAGGCCTCCTGGTGGTCAGCTGGCTCCCAGTGACCATCGATTCTGCCGGATCCTCCAATGGAGTCCAGGTCACTGGCTATGCTGTGTACGCCGATGGGCTCAAGGTTTCAGAGGTCACTGATGCCACTGCTGGGAGCACCCTGTTGGAATCGTCCCAGCTCCAGCTGCCCCTGATGTGCCAGAAGGTCTCGGTGAGAACCATGTCACTTTGTGGGGAGTCCCTGGATTCGGTGCCAGCTCAGATCCCTCAGGACTGTGTCACCTGTAAACGATTACCGGAGAACTCTCCCTTTAGCTATACATGTGGCGACCAATTCCCATGCAGAGTCACCTTCCCCGTTTGCCCTCAGAGGCTGGCACTGGCTCCCCTGATTGCCAAAGCCAGCTCTCACACCCCCGGAAGCTGTGGGGAGCCCCGGGCTGAGTTCCTAGAAGCATTCCCTGAAGAACTGCCAGAGAGGCACTCCCCAGTGCGTAACCTGAGTTCAGAAAGAGAATATCCAAGTGCAAAGGCTGGCAGCCAAGGCCAGGGGCCCACAGAAGCTTGGGAGGTATGCAGAAAGGAGGTGTTATTTCAGAAGAGTCCCCAGAATTACAGGCTGCCTCTGCCCAGTAGCCAGTCTGAGGAGGAAGAAGACCACTACCAGCACAGGGGCACCAGCCAAAGCCCTGCTCTGGGAGTTGTCCATCTGTCCCCCGAGTGTGGGCCTGGGAAAGAACTATGTCAGGAAAAGGCCACCCTTGAGAAGGACCTCAGGCAAAAGCAAGATGCCCAAGTGTTCACCGCTCCCCAGCTGGGCACAAGCCAACGATACGTGTCTGACTTTCGCAACATTTTGCAGAAGGCGGAGGCAGTGTGCTTCGGTCCATGGGGCACAGAGAGACAAGAGCAGAGAAGGGAGCTTAGGGCCCAGAGCGGGCGAGGTCAGGCTCTGGGTAGCAAGAGGGATTGCCAGCTCCATGAGCCCAGCTCAGTGCTTTGTCCAGCTCCATCCAACAAAGTCATTAAGATGTCCAGGGATGGCCCCCCACAGCTGGGGGTAGGCGTGGACACTCCAGTCAGGGTTTTTGTGGCCCTCTTTGATTATGACCCCCTAGTGATGTCTGCCAACCCCGAGGTTGCAGAGGAGGAGCTGGCCTTTCAGAAAGGGCAATTGCTGAGAGTGTGGGGCTCTCTGGACCCACATGGCTTCTACCATGGTGAATGCAATGGGCAAGTGGGCAACATCCCTGGGCACCTGGTGGCTGAAGCAGAGTCAGGCATGGAGCAGACTGACAGGAGGCGGCATTTGCCAGCGCAGGGGCACACGCCCTCTGTGGCCCACCTCGATGATTTTCGTGGACTCACCAGGAGGCCTCCACTGTGGACTCCGACAACCATGGTGGCAGCTCTGGACTATGACCCCAAGGACAGGCGAGGAGGGGGCCTGGTGAAGGGCAAGCTATCGCTGAAAGCAGGGGACGTAGTCACAGTCTACGGGCCTGTAGATGACAAGGGATACTATTATGGGGAATCAGGCGGTCACAGAGGCCTAGTCCCAGCTCACCTGCTGGATCACATGTCCCTCCATGGAGAGTGAGCAAGGCTACCCACGGGGGTAGTAGCCTCTGGCCACCAGCGCCCCACCAGAGGAGAAGCAAGCATGTGGACCCTTCCACCAACACCCCTCCTCCCCTCTGTGATCACCCCACTATGTGAAACTGATGACAGTCGTCAGGCATCCCCTAGCCTCTGAGAGCAACAGGGCTTAAGTCTGAACTGAGCTGTTTCCAAAAAAAACAGGACACTCAGCCCCTAGAGTGTGACAGGCTGGTTCGGCGTTGTTGGTAACTCCAACAGGCATTTGAAGAAGTGGCTTTCTGTGCTCAGTATGCGTTTTCTTTAGGAGGTGAACATTATTCATCCATTGCCTTGTATGAAAGTCTCAAGAAAAGCCTGCCTCTTAAAAAAAAAATGTGACTAGAATGTTATTTTTCTATCTTATGTTCAACCCCTCATTAAAATGTTGATAGAAAAAAGAAAAAGAATATTTTAGAAGTGAAAGCACAACCAAGGGAAACATGAGCCTTCCTCTCCTCCCTGTCTTCTGTTAAGGGGCCTACAAGGGCTACAGACATATTTTCCCAGCTGTGGGAGTAGGAAGGGCACCCCCTTGCTGTTTAGAAGAACCTAACACAGGGTCTGTTTTCAGGGCTGCCGAGGGCCCTGCCAGGAGCCAAGGCTGAGAAGCAGGGCCCCCACAGGTGTCCCTGCCCATGGGCTGTGTGTCCCTTTATGGAGGGTGGTGTCTGTGTCTACCAGCAGAGGGTCCCTTTCCCCAGCACTTCCCTAGGAACCTCACTGGGAGGTCATGTCCACATTTGCCCCATTTCACAGAAGAGCTGCTGAGGTTTGGGGGCCCCCCCCAGGTTCCACAGCTCCAGAGCTCCTTCCTCCCATGGTCTTCTGGGGTTCCCCGTCTAGGAGAGTGAGAATAAGGGGTGGCCTTCATCCTTCTCTGCTTCTGTTTGATGTCCCTATGTTTCCCTAAATCCAACCACACTGTCAGAGGAAGGGCACCACCTTCCTGAGAGCAGGAGGAAGTTACTGGAAGCATTCCTGGGAGGAATCAGAACCAGTCAGGTTCTTGAGGGACTTAGCGAATTGGGGCCAGAGGGTTCCACCACGCTGGCCCTGGGCTAAAGGGGGGAACAGAGAAAGAGGCAGACCCAGGGGACATCTCAACCTGACACACTTACTGCTGTCTTATCCTCAGAAAACACCGGAACCAACAAGGCAGCTGTGGTGTGCACACACACACTTGTGAGCAGGAGGCTGCAGGGGAGAAACTCCCCCCACCCCACCGTCCTCTGTCCACTGAGGGCCATGATCATCCTCTCTGAAGCTCACAACTACCCATTTTTACAGTGAGAAAGTAGGCTCAGAAGGCTGACCTGGGGAGGCAACCCAGACCAGCTCACAATTTTTTTTAATTGTGATAAAATATACATAACATAAATTTTACCATCTCAACCATTTTTTAAGTGTACAATTCAGTAGTGTTAATACATTTACATTGTCTTGCAACCAATTTCCAGAACTCTTTTTATCTTGCAAAACTGAAACTCTGTACCCATTAAACAACCACCACCATTCCCCTCTCTCCTTAGCTACTGGCAACCTCTAATCTATTTTCTCTCTATGACTTTGACTACTCTAGAGACCTCATGTAGTAAATTTGTCTTATTATGTCTTTCTTATTTCACTGAGCATAATGTCCTCAAGTTTCATCCATGTTGTAGCATGTGTGAGAATTTCATGGTTTTTTTAAGGCTGAATAATACTCCATTGTATGGACACACTACATTTTGGTTAGCCATTCATTCATCAGTGACACTTGGGTTGCTTCTACTTTTCTGGCTGTTGTGACTAGCGCTGCTATGAACATGAATGTACAAGTATTCTCAGCTTTCAGTTTTTCAAACCATCAGCTCAAAACCCAGAATGGAACCTGAGGATGATGAACAACAAGGAAACTGCTATTGCAGGAGAGGACAGTCCAGCCGGCTCCTCCCAACTCCTGGGCGCTAGATTGGAGGTCTCGGTGCCCACGGGCTGAGGGGTAGGGACAAATATGGTTCCCAGACACTGGAAGAGCAACAACAGTTTAGCAAGAGAATAGAATTTAAATCCATGAACTTTCAAAATTAAATACAATAACTAATTCCGTAAGAACCACAGATGTAACCCATACTATTCCATCATTTTTCCTCATAATTTTTTATTTAACTTTATATTCTTTCCTGAACATCGACCAAGATTACCCTCCTTTTTTTTTGAACAGCTGCAAGATCGTCCATTTCATGGCTGCGAAGTGGCACCCCCAACCCTCACTCCAAATCCCCATTTAATTTTCCTCCATGGCCCTCATCCATACCCGGCATGTTACCTATGATTTTTCTGTTGTCTGTGTTCCACCCCCACAGCCACTCCCCCACCAGAATGTCAGCTCCACAAAGAAAGGGACTTCTTTGGTTTGTTCATTGCCCATCACATAGTAGGTCATCAATAAATATATGCTGCATAAAGGAACACACTGTATGTGGCACCTGTGCTGGGCCCAGATACTGGCCTGCACTCCAGGCATTTACACCACGCACTGGGCTGCTCCATCCACTAAAAAAGAGTAATACATGATACTGCACAAGAGAGGAAGTCTTTGCTAATTCTGACCCTGGGCACTGGGGCAGGTGAGGAGGAGGGCATCCTAGGCAGTGGGAACAAACAAAGCAAAGGGCCTGAGGCATGAGAATAATGAGTGATTGCACACTAGGGAAACTTGGGGAACAGTGGCATAGAAAGAGGAAAAGGGTTGGGGACAGGTGCCACCAGCTGGTAGAGTCCCTTCTGGGTTTCGAAGTCCCCTGGAGCTTCCTCATGCTGCCACTAGAGGGCAGCCTGGGCACACCGTGGGTTGCTCTCCAGGGACCCTGCACCTGGGCAGAACCA
>NW_006433949.1:7182976-7193149 GCF_000325575.1 Pteropus alecto | reverse complement strand
AACCCATTCTATTCCATCACTTTTCCTCATAATTTTTTATTTAACTTTATATTCTTTCCTGAACATCGACCAAGATTGCCCTCCTTTTTTTTTGAACAGCTGCAAGATCGTCCATTTCATGGCTGCGAAGTGGCAACCCCGACACTCACTCCAAATCCCCATTTAATTTTCCTCCATGGCCCTCATCCACACCCGGCATGTTACCTATGATTTTTCTGTCATCTGTGTTCCACCCCCACAGCCACTCCCCCACCAGAATGTCAGCTCCACAAAGAAAGGGACTTCTTTGGTTTGTTCATTGCCCATCACATAGTAGGTCATAGTAGGTCATCAATAAATATATGCTGGATAAAGGAACACACTGTATGTGGCACCTGTGCTGGGCCCAGATACTGGCCTGCACTCCAGGCATTTACACCACGCACTGGGCTGCTCCATCCACTAAAAAAGAGTAATACATGATACTGCACAAGAGAGGAAGTCTTTGCTAATTCTGACCCTGGGCACTGGGGCAGGTGAAGAGGAGGGCATCCTAGGCAGTGGGAACAAAGAAAGAAAAGGGCCCGAGGCATGAGAATAATGAGTGATTGCACACTGGGGAAACTTGGGGAACAGTGGCATAGAAAGAGGAAAAGGGTTGGGGACAGGTGCCACCAGCTGGTAGAGTCCCTTCTGGGTTTCGAAGTCCCCTGGAGCTTCCTCATGCTGCCACTAGAGGGCAGCCTGGGCACACCGTGGGTTGCTCTCCAGGGACCCTGCACCTGGGCAGAACCAGAGCAGCCTGGGGCCACACCTGCCTGCGCAGACCCTGAAGCTGTGTCAGAGTGAGCCGGAAAAGTCTCCGATGCTGCAGGCCTGTGATTCAGACCCCATCTAGCCCTGTTTTCTCCTCTCCTCTCTCTGGGGAACCCATCCCACCCCATCCCCATATCCATAGGGGATATTCTTTCAGGGGAACTGGGACCAGTATCAGGCCTGGCAAGTCTGATTCCTGGCCACAGAAAAACCTCCCTCTTCACTCTTCTTGCAGGCCCACTCCCACAAATCCTAGTTGCCCAGAAGCCTTGGGAGGTTTTAGTGAATGAATAAAGAAGCACACAACCTGGTGGCCTGTGGGAGGCAGAGCCACCGAGTGAGTGGTGGTGGCGCAGTTGGGCTTTGGAACCCGGCCAACTGCGTCTGAACCCTGGTCTGCCAATAGACAGCTGGGAGGCCTCTCTGAGCCTCAGTTTCCTCATCCATGGCAGGGCCGAGGGGGTTGTTTTGAGAAGATCCTGTGTGCAGAGTACTTGGTCCAGGATCAAGACCCAAAGGAAGCCCAAGAAAGCTGGTGAGGACACAGGTGGCAGGAGTCTAGGGCAGGGGTAGATGGTCCTGGGTCCAGCCTGCCTCCTCCAAGGGCACTGAGAACCAGAAGACTTTGATTAAAGGCAAGGGGAGGCCATGCAGGTCTAGTGAGATGGGTAGATGGGAAGGAATAGATGCCTGGTCATGGCCTGCACTGGGCCTCTCCCCGACTGACCAGATGACCTGGAGGCTCAAAGCCTGTCCAGGCCAGTCCAGTAGGGAACAGGGGGATGGGAAGTTCAGCTGGCCAGAGGGCAGAGAAGCCTACAATAGTCAAAGGTGCAGCAGTCAGGGAATCTAGAGGGTTCTAGAGAGAGGGTCTGACTGAGCCTGACCTGGCACTCTCCACTTCCGCCCAGGGCCCTCTGGTCAGGGCAGGTCTCAGCACCTCGCCAGTCTTCCCCCAACAGAGAAGAGGCTTTCAGACATTTCTCATCATTTCCTGCTCTCACTCTCCACATGCTGGATGGCACAAAAGCAGCATGAAGATAACCAAACAGCTTAGTCTTTCCCACAATCCACTTGCCATGGGAACCCCCATCCTGCTGGAACACCCCGGGACTAGTTCATTCATCACCCTCTACCTCAGCCACTGTGCATTTTCAAAACATAAGGTTAACTGATCAATTTCAGAGTTATTATATGAAATCTGTGCCCACAAGAACACACCATGAAAGACAATATAAAAAGCTCAGATTCCATCTTTTGGTCACACCCCCTCTCTCTGTCTCAGCCCAGGGTGGTTGGATTTAGAGGCCGGGTGGGGGCATATAGAAGGTCAGGGGTTCTACCTAAGATAGAACATGCTGGGTCAACTTCAGGCTTGTAAGACCAAGCATATTGCCAGGTAGCGCTGACTCTAGGAACCCGGGCACGGAGGGTTCCTGGGACCATGGTGCCACCACTGGCACCCCAGCCGGCTCCACGGGTCTAGCCAGCTTCGGGCTCAGCCCCATCTGTCCCTGTCCCAGATGGTGTTTGGGGTCTGTTCTGAGCTGGAATGCCCTATATTTAGAGATCCTCTCACTCAAAAGCCCTGGCCTCTGATACCTGACTACAGGTGTGTATATCCCACCGTGCCCCAAACTCCCAAGGTAAACTCCCTTAAAATCCTTTAGTAACTGACCACCTGACTGGCTGTGCCCACATGGCTGGACTTCTAGGACCCCAAGGGGGACCCCACTGGCCACTTCCCCTTGGTTAGGGTCTTTGGCTAGAGGGTGCCCTCCTAGGAGTTTGTCCCCTCCGGCTCAGCCTGAGAGTTGGGTGGAGGCTCGATCTGAATCCTGGACCACCTGGTCAGTCAACCTCACGGAGTTCTTTGACTCTCGTCCTCAATTTCTTCTTCCCTAACGTTAGCCTTCTGGCTGCCCTGCCCCTTCAGTCAGCTCACTCCAAGTTGTCCTTCAAAAGTGCCCTTCTTCCTATCTTGGGCAGCCTTCCCCAACTCACTCCACCCTCACCGAGTTTACATGCCCCTCCCATATGCATGGACAGCCCCCAGGCAAAATCCCTGTGCCCTGGAATTATTTACTCTGTCACCTTCCCCAACAGAGTGCCTCTTACTCCAGGTTGCCTGCTCAATGTAGGCGTCCGGACCTGGTGTGGACCTGGTGTGGAGCTCGCATTGGGGTCTATGTGCCAGCACATTCCTTCCTAAGTTAGGAAAGGCACCAACTGGCTTGTGACAGAGAAGCCCAAAAAAGGGTTGGCCTGGGGCTCTAGGTGGCCACGTTTCCCACTGAGAACTGACCTTTGCAAGCCCTCACCATGTGCCTTACCTCACGTACTGCCCACGGCAACCCTACCCAGATGGTGTAATTATTTCCCCCTTGTACAGATGGAGAAACTCAGGCTCCGAGAGGAGAGGTCATTCATCAAGGTCGTTCAGTGAGTCCAGGCAGAGCCAGGGTCTGAGCCCAGGTGTATCCCTTTGCCCCTAGCCCTTATCTGAAGGAGTCCTGCCCTAGCCTGGGGGCAGGGCCTGGGTCTAGGGAGGAGGCCAGAGGGAAGGAGAGTCAGAAACTCGAATTGAAGAACTGATAGGGGGAGGGTGGGAGGTTCTGGGAGTGGCCAGTTGTTAGGGCTTGGGCAACAGGGTACTCGGTGGAGCTACACTGGGCGGAAAGGGGCAGTGGGGCAGGCACAGGCCTGCTGAGTCAGAGATGCCCCAGGGTCTTCAGGAAAGGCATCTGGAAGGTGGCCCTGGGCTGGGGCTAGTGAAAGCACCCCAGGATGGTGGGCCCAGGGGTTAAATTGGGTGCTGAGGCCCCACCCCAGGACCATCAGGATTTAAGGAGAAAGAGGCCTCCGAGAGGATAGGGGGCCACATTTTCCAGAAGGAGGGAGTGGTCAGCCTCCACAAGGTCAGGCAAGATAAGGGCCGCTGGGCCCAGCCTCCCTCGTGACTATGACCAGAGGCTTCTGTCCCAGCCTAGGGGCTTCCTGGTGTCCTGGCCATGAGGAAGCTGGCCCCCTCTCACCCTGCCACAGGAAGCCCCACTAGGCCCTGGTGATGGGGGAAAGTCTCCCAGAAGAAAACTGGAAAGCTGGAATTTGAAAAATCCAAGGCTGCACAGGGGCCATTCCCACCCTCTGTCTACAGGAGCAGAGCCCTTAGGAGGTTCTCGGTGTCCCAGGACCCTGTCCTCCAGGGAGAAATGAGGAGGGGTCTGCAGATATGGCTATCAGCTAGCTCCATTTTGCAGGTGGGAAAACTAAGGCCAACTGACAAAGGTCAGTTCTGAGGCAGCTGACTGTCAGTTCTGGGGTAGCTGACTGGTCAGTGGTACAGTCAGGATTTAGATCCAGGGGTCTCTCCATGGCTTCCCCCAGAAACACAACCCTGCCAGCCATCACCTCCACCCTGCCCATCTCAGAGCCACAACCAAGCCCCCTCCTTCATCCATCCATTCACTTGAGTCAGGAGCTGTTCAGGCACAGGGGCCATAGCATCCTGCAGGCAGACCCCAAAAGAGACCCTAACAGTCTAATGGGGGAGGAGACCAGGAAACCAAAGGGCTGGTTGAGGCTTGAGCAGGAGCAGAAGGCCCAGGGCCTGGGGGAGTTTTCCACCAAGCAGGGGGCAAACAAAGCTTCTCAAGAAAGGGAAGACTCATTGAGGTTTTTCTTTCTCTTTATTTCATAACCATTTTTCTGAAAAATAACAAAAGTAATACATAGACATAACAATTCCAATAATACAGGAGTACCTAAGTTAAGTGTGAAGTCCTTCCTCACCCCTCCCCCATACCCCCTTTTCCTGCCCCAGCTTTCTATAGGGATATATAAGCATATATAGGAATGGAAGCAGGTATATAATTTTTAAAAATCATAAATGTAATTACATTGTACACACTGTTCTGCATCTTGCTTCTTCCACTTAGCAAGATGTCTTGGCTAACTTACCAATAAACCTTCCCCAGAGCGACTGGGCCCCCTTTTTTTTTTCATCCTTTTTTGCCTGTGTGCCTGGTGACAGTATTGCCACCTCCAACTGGGTTTCCAAGGCCTTCCCTGGGTTACTGGTAGACTGGGCTCCTTCACGTGCCCCCAACACGAGCCTGGGCTGACAGTGCTCCCCACGCTAGGCTCTCATTATATCACACGGTCCCATGTGCATGGCGCCTGCCCTGCCAGCCTCCTTTAGGTGCCTCAAAAAGCCCTCCCTCCCTTCTGGAACTTGCACATGCCACTCCCCTGCCTGGCTTCACCCTGCTTCCCACTCGAGTTTGGCCTTCGGGTCTCACCTATTGATTCATGGATGCATCAGATCATTATCGATCACATGGATACCTGGCCTGGTCCCAGACATTGGCTGCCAGTGGTGAGTAGTGGATGATCCTGGCTCTCATGGATGGAGCTCTCATTCTAGTGAGGGTGAGACGGTGAGCGAGGAAGCATATACATCAATAAGGATGGTGCAGGACTGGGAGGACAAGAGGGAGAGAGGATTGAGAGTGAAGGGCGGCTGTTTTAGAAAGAGCAGTTGGGGAAAAAATCACACCAGGAGTGACACTGGAGCTGATGCTGAAGAAAGGCATGCCAGGCAGAGGGAAGAGTGTGGGCAAAACCCCTTCCTTGACCCTACACACCAGGGCAGTCAGTTGCCCTGTTATGACCCTGCAAAGCAGTCTGCACCTCTCTCTGCCCAGCTCTGCCCCGCTGTGAGCATTCTTCCATCCCTCCCCTTGAGGGTGGTCCTCCAGGGGCCAGGGCCCACTGCTGTGCTGTTCACCATCCAGGAACCCACCTCATCATACTGAGTGAGTGTCAGCAACTGTTGACTGAATGACAGTGGAATGTGCGTCCTCTCTTGGTCTCAGGGTGTCTGGCTCTGCCTGGGGTTGTGGATGACAAAGTGAGAGGAGGTGGGTGCTGAGGGAGGGGCCCAGTCGCTCTGGGGAAAATGTATGTTGGGTGTCTTTTCTTCAACTGATGTGCTGCTTTAAGAGGCTGCACCAAGCTCTTGCTTGTCAGGGGGGTCTGATTTGGAGCTTGGCTGTGTGACTTTGGGCAGGCGACCTTAACTTCTTTGAGCCTCAGTTTTCTCACCTATAAAATGGGGTAATAGTACCCCTCTCATAGGTAGTGATGAGGATCAGCAGGCCCATGTGTGTAAAGTGCTTTGCCCACTGGTAGAGTGAAAATTTAACGATGGGAAACAGTATTAGCAATCAGAATTTGAGTACAGCTGTTGCTCCTGCAAGAGAGATTTGGTTTCTCAGATGAGTGACCTGAGTTTCTGCAGTTCCACTCTATATCCTGTGTGTATTACCTGCATTGCATTCTCTGTGACAAAGAATGAATGAACCCTATGTAGGTTGAGAAGCAGCAGGTGAGATAAATTATAAATTGTGGCAGGAGGGAAGCAGGGGTCAGGAGGAAATGCATTTATTTGTTTGACTTTTAATTGAGCACCTGGGTCTCATGACCTGGGTCTTGGATCTACAAGAATGAGCAAGGCAAAGTCTTCTCTCACGGCAACCACCCAGCAACAACATCAGGACCATATTGGGGGGAACAGCTGGGATCAGGAGAGATTTCCTGAAGGAGATGATGTCTGAGCTGAGTAGGAGCTCACCAGGCAGAGGTTGGGGAGAAGGAGAAAGGGTAGCCCAGGTAGAAGGAGCCCTGGGTGCTAATGCCTAGAAGTGGGAGGAGAATCATGGCATGTGCAAGAACAGAGAGTATGCCAATGCAGCTTGAGCTTGGGGTAGTGAGATGTGATATTATATATGACATATTTATACTAAAATATTATTGGTTGTTTATCTGAAATTTAGATTGAATTGGGCATCCTGTATTTTTTATTTATTAAATCTGGCTGTCATGTTAAGAAGCTGTGATTCACCCTTTTGGAGTATTTTTGTATATTTTCTTTCTTTTCGTTTCGTTTCTTTCTTTCTTTTTCTCTCTCTCTCTCTCTTTTTTTTTTTTTTTTTGCAAATAGATGACAGTAACAAATAAGCTCTATTGTCTTTACTTGATCCATCTTACATGACATAACAAACATAGTTACTTTACCCAGGGCTTGTCAGAGCCTGATTCTGTACTCCACCTACCTAGCCTCATCTTATTCCTCCCAAAAGCCTCATGAGCAGGTGACATTATTATTTTCAATGACTGATGAGGAAAGATGATCAGAGAGGTTAGGTCCCAGACTAGACACACAGAGAATCCAGAGGGAGTTGGGACACAGAATAAGCCCGGTACTCTTTGGTTCTCCTATCCTCACCACTGTGTGGGTTTTATATTTCTATATTATCTTCTACTCAAATATAGTTTTATAGGTTGCTGTTAGAATGAAATTTTGAAATCTGCTATTTTCACTTAATAGCATATCAAGAACTTCCTCCCAAGTTTTTAAGTTTAAATGCTATATAAAATTGCACCAGAAGCAAGGGAGTAACCATGCTTGGATTTTATCAAATACTTTTCAAGAAATGGGCTTGGGGGTGGGCACTGGGGGTGGGGAGACTGCCCAGGAACCAGGACAGAGACGTTGAGAGTCTAGCTCACTGTCATTTAGAAATCTTTTTTCTCCCCTTAGATTTTTCCCCTGATTTTAAAAGGAATATGTACTAAGTATGTAAAACTTGAGAAAGTTAAAGCAGCAGGAAAAATAAAAACTCACCGCAGTATATGAATTGGTACGTCTTCTTGGGAAAGTATACCTGGCAGAACCTATAAAAATTGAAAATGCCTGTGTGTCATTCAGCCTATAAATTTCACTTCTAGTAAACTATTCTGCACAAAGGCAGGAGTATGTAAAGATATATATCCAGGGACTTAAAAATAATTTTAAAAGCACGAAACTGTAAATAACCTGAATGTCCATAATTAAGGAAGTGTTTATGGAAACCCCATACCCTGGAATCTGTCAGCTATTAATAAGAATGAATTGTGGACATGAACTAGAAAGATGTCTGCGATAGATTCTTAGAGGGCAAAGAGCAATTCTAGTGTAAGTTCTATAGAGACTTAAAGTTTATAGAATATAATATTTTATAGTTTCAAAGCAGTAAGGTCTTTTTTTGTAACATGTGAACAGATACACATCGATGTCAGAGAAGGAAGTGAAAATACATGTCAAACTGTTCAGGTTACTTCAGAGGACAGATGGGAGGGAGTTTAGGAGGGAAGAGAATTAGTAACTTTGAAAAAATGTCTTCCAATCTAGGCAGAATTGTTCTAATTAGCAATGTTACTTTTTGGAGGGAGACAAAGTGGGTAAAAGGGGTCAAATATTTGGTAATGGAAGGAAACTAGACTTCAAGTGGTGAGTATGCAATAGAGTACACAGATGTCAAATCATAATGTTGTACACCTGAAATTATATAATGTTCTTAACCAATGTTACCCCAATAAATTTTAAAAAGAAACATTACTTTTGTAGTAAAACATGCACTAAAACATACATGTATATAAAAAAATCCCAACCCCTAGAGAGAACCTCAGTAAATAGTTTGATACATTTTCTTCATTTACTTCTCCATAGATCAATATTTTGCATACATCTATTTCATGCAATTTAGTACTTTGCTTTTTCAACGTAATCATTTTCACATTTCCAGATCATAAAACATCCTTATAAACGCCACTTGTAGTGGCTACTTAACAGTTCATCATATGGACTATTTAACCAATTCCCTATTGTCAGAACTTTATTCTGTGTATGAGTTTTTTCATTATTATAAATGACATGGGAAAATGATGATTATACATTAATTTTCAAATGTAAATGAAACAAGCTACTATTGAATGCCTATTAAATCTCAGGTGTGCTCTTGGTGCTGGCGTTCCAAGCTTATTGTCTGGTTAGAGAGACAGATAATTAAGTTTATTGTCTGCAAATGTGGTTAATTCCTTTAGCATCCTGAAAGATGAATTAGTACCAGTCCAAGGGGGTATGAGAATTTAAAAAGAATTTTTTTTGACTCATACTGCTGAACTCCTGGACTTCTGAGGCTATTTATATGCTTCCAACAGTGTATGAGAGTGATTACCCATAAGATCAGACTCCTGCCTGTGTTTGAAGGTTATCATTTGAAAATGATTTCTAAGTTGGTGAAAAACAAAAAATTAGCATCTTGTAGTTTTAACTTGCATGTCTTTGGTTAGGAGAGCATTGACATTTTTTTCAGTAGTTTCTGCAAATAATGAGTTCCCTACTGAGCTCTACTGGTGGAATTTTTCTTTTCTTCACAGACACTTGATAACTCCTTTTTCATGGATGTTGGATATTTCCTTTAATTTATTATGTTCTTACCATTTCTAGGTTCTGTTCCTAGGCTTTTGATTGTTTCCTAGTCTACACGGCACTGAATTGACTTTATAACTCGTTTTAATATCTGTTAGGGCAAATTCAACTTCATTCCATTTTTTGTTCCCAAGGGGGTAAAATGATAGCTGTTTTGGGCTATTTTTCCAGTTGAACTTAGAATTTTGTTAAGTCTAAGAAACGTCCTGTTAGGACAACATTAAACTTATACATTAATTTGGAAAGAACAGTCACATAATCAGCCTTCCTAATGGGTTATTGAATGGGTTTTCAATCTTGACTAGTGCTAGGGCACGACTTCTCTGCATGTCAAATCTGGGTTCTTCTCAGACTCTGTGGTGTTTCTTTGTTTGGTGTTCTAAGTAGAGAGCGGTCCATTAAGTAACTCCCTAGAGAAGTGGCCGCGGCTCAAGGCCAGCTCCAGCCCTCAGCAGGCCATCTGAATGACGGCCACCAGCTTAGGTCCCGGCGGGCTACGTTAGGCGCGTCGCTTGACCCCAGGGGCCTTCTAGGGGCTGCGGTCACCGGAAGGGGCTGGCTGAGCACGGCGTGATCGCGACCTCCACGCCCTCTGAGCAGGTAGGGCTGGCCCAAGGGTCTGAGGGCACGGAGCCCAAAAGGGGCGCTAGGGTCAGAGGTAAGGGACTACCCTCTCCTCGGGACCCAAACAGCCTGGGTCTCCCTGGGAGCCCAGATCATGCAGCTTGCAGTCGCCGGGGGCTGCGCCTTTGACTGTAGGGTCCCTGCGGGGAACACGCAGCGGGGGTGAGGTATCCTGGAGGTGGGCGCAGCCGCTAGGGCGTCCCTGATTGTGTCGGGGGCTCCAAGGGGTCAGGGTCAGGCTCAACAGGGGTCAGCTGTGAGTGTGGGGGGCTGGGCGTGGGGCTGTTAGGGGAGTCAGAGTCCTCTTCCTGTGGGTGTGCGGTCCGGGTGTTCCAGGGTGAAGTTGCGGTCCAGCTCCTGCACCTGTAGTCCGGGTTCCGCGGGGCGCCCAAGGTCGGGGTCCCCGGCTCCTCCCGCGCGCCCCTCCCCCGGCGTCGTCC
>NW_006433949.1:7172295-7182362 GCF_000325575.1 Pteropus alecto | reverse complement strand
CGGGACCCCCAGCCTGCCCCAGCCGGACCTGGCTTTGTGGCCCCGGTGCCTGGCAGGGCGCGGGCGGCAGGGGACCCTGGGCACAAAGCCCCCGGGGCCGCGCCAGGCCGCGACGCGGGTCTGCGGAGCGGGGGTCGGCGAGCGAGCGGGCGCCGGCTCTTTGTGCCTTTTCATTAGCAATCTAATCCGAACAGCGTCGGGCGAGCTGCGCTGCCTGACAGGCGGGCTCCCATTATGCAAACGGCCCTGCGCCTGCGGTCGCCCCTCACATGGGGATTTTGCTATTTACAGAACTGCGGCCCTGCACGGTTTGAGGTCCTCTTCCCTTGCCCCCTCCCCACAGGAAGACTGGCGTGGGCAGGGGCAGAGCAGGGCAGGGGCAGGCCTGGAGGGGCCGCTCTCAGAGCGCCAGGCCTGCGGCTGGTGGGCTCCCTTCCCTGCCCCCAGACCTCTCCTGTAGGCAGCCTCTTGGCAGGAAGAGAGATGGGCTTGGGGGAGGGGGTCGGCTGGCAGAAGGAGGGGAACGGCTGGCAGAGGGAGGGGGCTGAAGGGCCCCAGCTTGTCACTCTCCGTTTATCTACCAAGATGGTTCATATTCACACAGGCCTAGCTGGTGGGGTGGGGGGTAGGCGGGGGATGCCTCTCCCTGGGGGGCAGTGACTTATGGAGAGGAGGGAACGAGGCCAGATAATGCTTCCAGCTGCCCCACCCAGAACAGCGTGGGACTGCCTGGTCCCAGTGCTGATCCGGATGGGCTGGAACGGTTTTGAAGTTATGAGCCCATGTTTTCTCCTATCCCCTCCACGTCCACTGTCTTTTCTAGTAGGATTTTCCAAGCACATCTGGAAAGCTAGCCTGCCTCCCGCCCCAAATAGCAGGGGTGTAACACCCAGGGAGGCCACCCCTCTGACATATGTGGTGGGGGGAAGGGCAGAGCCTTGCCCATAGGAATCCTGTGGCAGGGGCTTGTTGACTGATGTGGGGATTGCTATGCCTCTTGTACTGGGAGGAGGAGGGAGCTGGCAGGTAGTGGAGGGGCCTTCAGAACTTCTAAGCTGATCTTGAGGGCTTCTACAGGGGCCCCTGAGGGAGGGATGGAATTGGATCACCCAAACCCAGGACCTTTCTGGAGCTAGCATTTATTGCTTCCTGGCTTCTGGCTTTACTTCTTCCTCTCCATTCCCATCTGCCAGCGTCTGGACTCCCTGGGCCTTTCAGCAGACATTTTCAGGAGCACAGGCCATGTGGCTGGTCTGTAGCCCTGGCTCAAGGAGAGAGGGTGTATGATCAGCAGAGCAGGGTTGTTGGAGTGGTCTGAAAAAAAGCAGATGGGCCAGCCTCAGGCTAGCCTCTAGAGACAAAGCTCTGTGGTGAGATTGCTGGTTTAGTGGGCTCTTAGCATGGGAATGGGGGTATGGATGTGGTGGGAGGCTAATACTTGGGGTCTGAACTGAGTGAGTCCTTTGGCCCTGGAGTAGGTCACTCTGCATGCAAGTGAATCTTCGGTCCTGTGCAGTTGGGCTTATTGTGAAAATGTCTATGTACTACATAGATGAAGAGGCTGGGAGGAGGCTCCCCACCTGCCTGCCTACCTTGGGAGTCAGAGCTCCCAGGTTGGTTTGCTTTCCTTTGGTTCTTGGCTTCCTACAAGCCAATTGGGTGTTGCTGAACGCCTGTTGCCCAGCTTCTCTGGCTCTTTGACTGGAGTGCTGGTGGGTGCCCAGAATTTCTCCTTGCAGTGTTTTCCTGCCAGTTGTTGGGACTTGTAGATTAGTCACTCAGCTTTTACAAGCAATTCCTGAAAAGAAAAATCTCCCTATGGTTGCTGGCTCTTTGTAGAGGAAGAAGCAGCCTGAGGGAGCCAGGCCTTTAATTAAAGCAAAACCGAAATGATTGCTGTGATTGCTGGAAGTAGAAGGAGGAGGCTCAGGTGGGGCAGAGGTGATGCCTCTTGTCCTGCTGCTTAGTACCTACTCCCGGGACAGGTAGGTACGATCCTATCCTCGCTCCCTGGTTTTGGCCAGCAGCCCAGCTTTTTCCACAAGCTGCAGTCCTGGATTAATCCTCACGTAGTGTTTTCTTTCCATAGATCAGATTTCTCATTTTGTTAATAAGCACAGCCTCCGATCCACTTGAAGTCAGCTGTCGTGGACTCAGAGCAATAGGGTTTTGCATTATTGAGCTGACAGGCCTGCTGCCTTCTCAGAGTCCTTATTGTCTGCCAGGGTCAGATCTGGGGGTGGGGGCAGTGTCTTTCAATCAGCAGCTAGCCCCCAGAGAAGGGCTGGCTGGACAGTTCTGGAGAGTCAGAGGAGTGAGGAAGGAATAAAGTTCAGTTTACCCAGGGGACCTGTGGCTCTGCCCTTTTGCTTGGCCTGTTGGCCTCTAGCAGTCAGCCCCACCCGGCAGCTTGCTTGCCTTGCCCACTGGGGCTGAGGGCCACTGCCCCAGGACATGATCACTAGGAGGGTGGGGGCTCTTCTTCCTGGCTGCTCTTGCTTCCTGGGAGGCAGCTTTCACCTGATAAGTCACATTCCGCCCCTCTTGGCTCTTGGAGCCTGGCTGAGGAGGGACTCCTGGAGGGCAGTGAGGGGAACTGGATTTAATCAGAAAGCCTGGAGGGTGACACTGGCTCTGCCGTTTACTCTCCTTCATGTGACCTTGGACAGTGATTGACTCTGAGCCTTAGTGTCCCTGTTTCTAAAATGGGAACAGAACTTGAGTTTACATTCACGTATCGCTGCCCTCCAGAACTTAGACTGGAGAAGACAGACAAGCAAACAAATGATTGTAAGATGGGGCGATAAGGGCTGGCACAGTGACAAATGGGGCGCAGAGGGCACCACAGGGATAGTGGCTGTGAGGCATGGAGGGAGGGGCCAGCCCTGAGCTGGAGGAGAGCCACAGATGCCATGGTGAGTCCAGGTTGGCTGTTGAACTCAATGGGGAGTGCATTCAGTTTTAGTAAGGCAGTGTAGAGTGTGGCCGGAGTGACAGAGCAGTGACAAGAGCATGACCCTGTAGATGCTGTTATGAGAAGCTAGCACAGGAGCACCCAAGCCCCAGTGAGGCTCTTTGACAAGCTTTTTGTTCACTCAACAAAATTTCCTGAGAACAAGTGCAGTGTGTTTAGCCCCTATGGCTAGACTAATCGTGCCAGTCTCTGCCCTCTGGTGTTCACAGATTTGCCAACTAGTGGTCGGTTGCTGTGAGGCTAGAAGCAACCCAATAGTCTCCTCTTACAGAGGGGTAAATGAGACTAGAAGGTTAAATAACTTGCTGGGGTGGCAAGTAAGCAACTGGCCAGGCTGTATGTAGCTGGAGGGTAAGTGCTTTTGACTTCAGAGCCTTTGAGGGCGGGCCCATGTAGTGTGAAATCTGGAAAGCTCTGAGATGCCAGTAGGAAAGTGTAGAAACAAGACCCCCTTCCCCAAGATGATCCTGTTTCCTGGGTTAGGGGCTCCAAACAGTTTGATTTTGCCTGGCACTGCCAGGCTGTGCTGTCTGCTGGGAGGGGCCTTGCCCTAAGGGTTAGGGACCTGGGCTGGGGGAGGGCTCTGAGAAGGACTGCAGGCTCAGCCTGGAGCCCAATTTGAGTGAGGAGTGGCAAAGCAGGAAAAGCTGGTGGGGGTTGTGTGTGGGCCCCCAGTGAGTTAGATAAGGGAGAGAAAACCAAAGGCTGACTCCAGGCTTCGCCACAGCCCAGGAGGGAAGGGCTGGGGCACCTCAACTGAATTGGCAAAGTGACCCTAAGAAACTGCCTGGAACAGTTGGGAAGGAGTTCAGAGCCCCTTCTTCTGACTTCCATGTTTTTCATGGTAACGTCCCATGTGGGTGGAGGAAAGGGGGAATGTGGCCTGGGGTTAGAGCAGGTCCTTGTGCCAGAAGGAACAGCCTGCTGCCTTTAGGCCAAAGGGCCATGCTGTGTAGAGCATTTTTGTTTGAGGGTAATCCACCATCTCGAGCATACAGGGTATGAGTGAAAAGGGAGAGTGGGGTATGGAAAGGCAGGTGGCCCAGTCTTCCTGTCCACCCGATGGCAATTCCAAGGAGGACTACCAGCAGGGTATGAGTGAAAAGGGAGAGTGGGGTATGGAAGGTGGCCCAGTCTTCCTGTCCACCTGATGGCAATTCCAAGGAGGACTACCAAAAAGCAGGGGCTTGGCTAGAGGGCACTGCTAGGATGGGAAGTTGGCCTGTTGTGGAGACGGAAGGGCTGTGGCTCTGGCACGGGTGCGACCACTATGCAGACTACTTCCATACCTTCCAGACTGCTGCTGAGGCCTCAGGCTGCTTTCTTGCAGCACCCCCGGGTGGGCAGGTTCTCTAAGACCACTCCAGTGCCTTGAGAACAGCGGCCCCCGACACACACACACACACACGTGGGTGGAGGTGCTTCTTCCATCACTACACCGGGGGTCTGAGCCCCCAGCCTCTTTATCAGCCTGGTTGCGGGCTGGTTAACGGGTAGGACTGTCTCATGGTCTTTACAGTTTCCTCACCTGCGCTGCTTTGCACGACTTAAGCTCTCGGTGAATTTTTGTTCACAAAATTAATGAGAAGAGAGAGTAGGGTTGATGGCCAGGAGGGTGCGGTGGGGCCTCAGTGGCCTGCCCCTGTATGGACACAGTGGAACCTTTCCTTGGTGGTGAGCATGGGCTACACGTAGACCCACTGAGTGCGTGCCATTACCTCCGCTGTCTGGCTGAGGCCTCACTGCTGGTGCCCTGGTTCTCAGCTGTACAAATCAGGATCACCTGGGAACTGGTGGCGGCCAGCCCAGCCTATCTCTAGGGTGGGCCCAGGCATGCATGTGTCCTAAAGCTTTTGAAATAAATCTGATGTGCAGCCAAGTTTGAGAACCATTGCTTTAGCTGGTGATAAGTTTTTGTCGATAATAGAATCAAGCAAGAGTCCAAATAGACCAGCGTATAAGACTTGAGGTGGTCACAAGCTGCTTTCCTCTGATAGCCCAATGGGATCGGGCTGATTCTCTGGTAGTTACCAGGGTCTTGGAGGAGCACTGGGGGCAGAGGGAGCTCTCCCTTTTTAAGGCCTCTCTTACCTGGGTGGCAGTGGGAGGGACTCCAGGACTCTTGGTCCTGCTCAGCTTTCAGTGTCTGCTTGTCTTGGTCTCTTAGTTGCATTTTTGGGCCTTGGTTGGCTTCTGTGTGCCCTTGCGCACAGTGATATTTGGG
This sequence comes from Pteropus alecto, assembly GCF_000325575.1. Lineage (NCBI taxonomy): Eukaryota > Metazoa > Chordata > Mammalia > Chiroptera > Pteropodidae > Pteropus > Pteropus alecto. Next base: position 7,177,164 of record NW_006433949.1, on the reverse strand, counting down.
TTCCTTGTGGCTCCCTAGCAAGTCTACTGTGGCCACAACTGGAGACCCTAGGGCCCATGCCCCTTCTTTTTCTCTTTGACCTCAAGGTCCCTGGGAGAGAGAAAGAGATCAGTCCCTGAGTTGGTTTCCTGGGCTGTTATCTGGGTAAGGTGTGTGAGGGGGCCACCAACAAGGGGCCAGGAGATAGAATGGGAGAGGAGCTGGGAGGGGCGCTGGAGGCAGAGCTTCAGGTAAGGCCTGCTTGCCCAGCCCAGCCCAGCCCAGCCCCCTTTTCTAGAACAGAACAACAGGCTGTCCTGGGGTTTAGTTCATATCTGCGGGCAGACAGGACACAAGACAGCCCCTGCCTGCTCGCGGCAGCTTACCATGTGAGGTGAGCGGCAGGGTCCTTGGTTGTGGTGTGTTCTGCTGTGGTTCTGGTTGATGTCATGGGTAAAAGTGCTGTCCTGTAGAGAAGGAACAGCAGCCTGGGCTGTGGCAGTAAAGGAGATGGGATCAAGAGTGGCCTTGGCTGGGTAGTCAAGGAGAAAGGGGGTGGTGTGGGGCGTAGTTAGGATGTCCTCCCTTGGCTCCTTTCTGCCTGCACACACCTTGGTAGGTGGACACAGGGGGCTATATTGGGAGCCAGTGGTCCTGGGGTGGATTCTTGCCCCTGTGCTTTTGCCTCTTCGCCCAGCCCTTCCCTAGCGCCTCGTTGCCCTTCTTATTGGTAGGAGGCAGCTGATGGCTTTGTCTGGCAGATGCTAAAGGCAACTTTGCTTAAAAACTGGGAGGATTGTTCTTGTAGGGTTCCTGACAACATAAGGAAAATAGTGGCAGAAGAGGACTGGTTGTTCACTTTTGTTTATTTGTTTATATATTTTTAATGCCTACAGCACCTGGTCTTCCTAGGTGGTCTCCCATCCAAGTACTAACCAGGTCCGACCCTGCTTAGCTTCTGAGATCAGACGAGATCAGGCACGTTCAGGGTGGTACGGCTATAGACTGGTTGCTTATTTTTGGACTCTTACCCCATGCTGGGCCTTGTGGAAGGCATTTTACACCCAAATATAATCCTCAGAACATACCTGTGTGGTCCCGATAATTTTTCCTCTATTCCCACTATACAGGTGGCTCAGAGAGGTTAAGTAATTAGTCTCGAGTCACAGCTAGAAAGTGGATAGAGAAGCTCTAAGAGTTTGAGAAACACAGTTGCACATGTGTGTGGAAACCTTGAACACATGTGTATGGGCTCTTGCCTTGGTGTAGTGCTTGGGCCAGAATGTAGCCAAGGGTTTCATTTCGACTGAGCTGGTGGGCTGGTTGCCTTGGGAGTCTCGTTCCTGGAGTTGGACGGTAGTTCCTGGTAAGCTGGTGAAGGACCACTGCAAGGTTGTTGAACAGGGGTCCTCCCCCTTCTCCCAGGACCTAAGGGGCAGAAGGGACTCTAAGGCCATTCTTATCCTTGTAGTCACAACTTCTTCCCTTCTGGCATGTTGAAATTCTCTGCTCTGTGGAAACTCTCCAGGAGAGCCATGTGGGGAACAGTCCGGGCTGCCGGGAACTCCATTTCTTCTTTTGGGATTCAAATGAGAGGTCCTCAGGCACTGCCTGTGGTGGTGTGGGAGACTCACACAAGGTGGCTTCTCTCTCAGCAATGTGAGGCTGTCTTGGTAGATGAGCCCAAAGGGTCTGAGGGATCCTGGCAATGAGGGGAGGGGCCAAGCCACAGCTTTCTGAGGTGCCTTGGGCCACTGCCAGCAGGTGTCTTTCTCACCTGTCACTAGCTCCAGCCGTGGGTGGGTTGAGTGCTGGGCTTGCTTGTCCTTTGGCGGTGGTAGGTCAGCCTGAGCCCCAGAGGGGTGCAGGCCTAGGGGAGAGGATTGTTTCCAAAGTCCCACATTCCATGCATGTGTTGACGCTGATAAGGGCAGCAGGGCTGGCTTAGCTGCTTTGGGCAGGAGGGGACTTTGACTTCATACCCCCAGCAGGCAGCATGCACATCCTGCTTCCTGTAGCACCCCTCCCCCACCTCCCTCACTGACCACCTCTGCCTCCAGAGCACCCAGGCCAGGTCCCACGGCCTGCACAGGCCAGCTTGCCTCTTGAAGCATTACTCTGTGAGTTAACAGGCCTACGGGGGTCCCTTAATAGTTTGTGTGGACCCTGCCTCTAAGAGTATTTGTGGGTGCCATTTGAAACTGCACTTCCTTTTATTTGTTTGAAATGTGTTACCCTCAGGTTTGGCAGAGGGCCCCTTACTCAGGATTTCACCATTTGGTGAACAACTGTGGTTTTGTGGAAGGAAGACTCTGATGTTGAGCTTGTTTCCTCCAGACCTCTCCATGCTCCATTTTCCTTGTCTGTGAAATGGGTTAGTAGAAATATTTCAAATAATGGTTGTCATCTGTTCTCAAGAGTGTTTTTTGCAGACCCCGGGGGTTCCCCTGGACCCTTTTCATAATACTTAGAAGTTACTGGCTTTTGTCCCATGCCAACACTTGTGCCAGTGGTACAAGGCCGTATTGGGTGGCCCTGCCTGTGGTGCACACTGCCCAGAGCTGTGTACCCCCCAGTCAGTGCTCTGGACCAAGACTGCCCATGTGTCATGGAGAAGCAGTACAGGTGATTGAATAGTGAATCTAGATTCTGGAGTACAAGTCTCTTCAGTGTTCTGTGTGACTCAGTGGGGATTGCACATGAGGCTCCCCTGCCGCAGACTGAAGTATGACCGGTTGTCGCCAGGAAAAGCATTTCACATTTGTTTGGGCTGTGTGCTGATCTAGCTGCTTTTCCTCATGGAACATTATTTTTACTTGAGTGGATGACTGACAGACAAGGTGTGGTTACTCAGACTGGGAGAATTTGTCAGACAACTTCTTAAATGAACAAAGTGAACCTTGCCACTTTAACGAAGACAACTGACGATATTTGTTGCCAAGGAAAGAGCTATCAGGGGAAAATGGGGATTTTAGAAAACTTGTATCCATCACCAGAAGCCTGACTTAAAGACTTCTCTAAAATTAGTGATGTTCTTAACACACGGAATTTTTGGGTATTGTGTAATGAAATGTGACAACATTTGGAAGATCTGATTAACTCAGTGAACCAATATTTTCCAAATGACCAGTGCTTGGCGTTACAAAATCCTGAGTGGAAATGAGTGCAGGTAGACCAGTGGATTTTTCTGTAACCAGATATGAATAAGTCACTGATGCAGTTTCAGATTCTACATTGCAACTTTTAAGAAACTACCACTTGACAAGTTTTTGTTTTCGTCTTTTTTTGTTTTTTTTTGGTGTAGTATCAATGAGGAATAGCCACAATTACCTGAAAAGATTACTCTTCCTTTCTGTGTAAGGTCAAATTTCTTCATAGATTTTAATCAAAACCACACATTGTAATAAACTGAATGCAGAAGCAGGTACAGGAATCTAACTACTTATATTAAGCCAGACGTTTAAAGAGATTTACAAAAATGTTAAACAATGCCACTCTTCTCACTAATATTTTTTTGTTTGGAATAGTTTGTTTTAAAACATTTTTGTTAATATAAAATGAGTTTGTTTTTATTTTAAGTCAATTAAATATTTTTTAAACATCAGTTTTTCTAATACAGTAAATAAAATAATAAATAGCATAACACACAGTAGCATCTACTATAGCAACTTATAAGGCCCATAAAAGTTCTTGGGACTGCTGACAAGGGAGGGCTCTGAGCAGCCCTCTCTCCTTTATCATTTCTCCCTCTTCACCTCCACCTTATCTTCTCTCATGTATTATTTCACCCTATCTCTTTTCAGCACTGCTTCTTCCTGACCAGCATTTGCTCACCCAATAAACGTTTATGAGGCCTGCTGCACGCCAGGTGCAGCAGTGGCTGCTGGGCCAGTGGGACGCAGGGTCTCTATCCTAGGGAGCCTGGTTGGCGGGGGGAGGGGGTGGGGGTGGGGGGGGGTGGGCAGGAGCATGGACAGAAGGGAAGGTGCAAGGGTGGGAAGCAGCTGGGTAGCTAGTGCTGACATTGGCTAGGGAGAGGGAATGCAGGGCTGGCTTCGAAGAGGAGGGGACACTCAGGCGTGACTGGAAGGGGCCCGACTGAGAGGTGGGTTGGGGCCCCTCTGGGAAGCACTATGTAGGCCAGGCCAGAGTGTGGACTTTATTCAGGTATCAGGAATCCATTGGAAGCTTTAAGCAGGGGAGTGACTTGATGAGATCGGTGTTTGAGAAAGATAACTCAAGTTTGATTGGACTCTGAATTGGAGGAGATGGGGCTGCACAGGGAAGATGTGTGCTAGACTTTGATATTTTCACTTGAGAATGGCTTTAACTCTGCCCTTCTTCCGCTCCAGTCCTTGGGAAGATTCCTGGGGTTTCCTTCCTTTTGGGTGAGGCATGCCTGCCCTCCCAGGTATGGAGGCCCTGCCCTGGTTTCTCTTGGCTTTCTGTTCATTAGGACAGTGATATTTTGGGGGCATCTCCTATGGGACTGACCCTCTGAAGCCCTTGTTCACACATCGTCGCATATTTGCCCAGCTGTGTGGGCCTGCTGGTTTGCGGGGTACCTGGATCAGGTGATGTGAGGAGATACTCAGGTGATGTCACACAGCTTTAGCCCCTCTGCTTCTCCCTGGATCTAGAGGACCTCATGTCCCTCTCCCCTTTCTTGTGGGGCTTCTGCACAGAGCATGCTAGCTTCCTCAGTAGATCTGGAGATTATGATCCAGGTTATTTACAGAAGTACTAAGCAGAGGGTGTAAATTACATGTACATAAATATAGGCATAACTAGAGGGGAACACCTCCTGGCTCCCGCACCCCAGTCCTAGACGCCCACCTGTGCTCATCCCAGCCCTGCTCCAGAAGTCACCACTCTTCTGAATTTCGGGTT
>NW_006433949.1:7133690-7172263 GCF_000325575.1 Pteropus alecto | reverse complement strand
GGATCCCTGAATGGTGGATGGCCCGGTTTGGCCAGGTTTGCTCTTTGCATTCAGGAGCTGGGTGCTAATCTATTTTGAGATTTACTGAAGTGCAGTGTGTTGTGTTGTTGCAGTTTCTGTGTTCCTCACCCCCACTTGGAGTGTTCCAGGGTGACGCTGTCCCACACTTCATTACAAGGCTGGCAGGAGGGGAGCGTCTGGATTGTTTTCATGGTTTTGGGGGTTTTTTGCCTTCACAGTAGCCCAGTTTTCACAACCCCCTAGCTCTGCTTTTCCGGGCAGAGAAGTACTTGTTTATTTTGTTTTCTGTCTCTAAACCCAGTTCCTTAATGCTAAACATTTCTTTCAGCACTGTTGAGACTCCATGTTAAAAATAGAGTGAAACTCTGTGAACACTTTTTTTTCCCCTAAGTCTGAGTGGAGCCCTCTGTCTCATTCCCTTTCTGAGCACTTGGCCTCTCCTGTTAGACCTTTCAAGTGACCTGCTGGACAGGTGAGACCTCTTCTGTCAAGTGCTGCACCTGGAGGCTTTTCAGGCACAGTGCCATAGATAGAAGTAGTATTTTCCATAGCAGTTCCCTAATTTTCAAAATGGTTTCTTAAAAACTCCAGTGGATGTCCAACGTGTCTCTATTTTTTTCCCCCCATTTTGGATTAAAACAACCTGATCCTTGATCTTTGGCTTTTGTTCTTAAACGCCTTGTTTGAGGCTCTGGAGGTTCGAGGGGTAGATCGTCCACACAGGAGCAAGGGGACTTTTCTTTTTCCTGCCCATCAGCATCCTTTGACCCCGGTCCCTGAGAGAGCCTTGTCCATTTTCTTCCTGGCTTTCTGCCTTTGATGTGCCCAGTTCCCTGTGCCTGGGACCTGCTGTGGCTCTGGCTGGGAGCTGTTGGGTGTCGTTTGTACCTAGCCTGCTGTGCTCCTAGTTTTCCTCTTCTCTCCTAGGCTTGCCTGCCAGCATCTGAAGAGCCCTTCTCTCTCTTTAGAAGTATCAGCTAGACACTAGGTCGGTTAAACAACATCATCGGGTTGTTTCCTTTGGATGGCAGATACCAGTCTGCCTCTAATAAGAGGTTTTAAGGTGGGCTCTGGGTTTCCTGTGGTTCCTGGCTGGTCTGTAGTTTCCTCTTCTAAGACTGACACTCCATTCTGCATTTGGCCACCTCTCTCCTGTCAGTGTTCCTCGCTTGTGATTGTTGTTATTATTTGGGGGTTCAGGGAGGTTAATGCCTGACTCCAGTCTACTCGCTACTCGCCAAGACCAGACCCTGTTTTCCCTCCTGAAGGTTTCTGTGCACTGTATCAAATCCCGTGAGGAGTGTCACGAGTGACAGCTTCAAGGATTCTTCACAGATGGACACGTTCGTGTAACTAACATCCAGACCGAGAAACAAAACCCCAGAAGCCTCTTGTGTGTCTTTTGAATTACCCTTTCCCCTTTTCTTGCTTTTCAACTTGAACATATATAAACAGAATTGTACTGCATAGTCTCTTGGATCTGGCTTCTTTGGTCAGAATACGCTTGAGAGACTCATCTAATCATGTGACATTGGCAACAATCAACTATTTTTGACCTATAAAAAGCAAATTCATATGGTTCATCCTGAACGTTCAGTCCTGTTCACTGCCCGGTGGATAATAGTCCCCATACCTTCAGCTGCCTCTTCTGTAGGAGCAGGACTACCATGCAGGTGCTTGCTCAGGTGGGTTTCTGGTGGTATGCACCTTGGAGTGCTCTTTCTGGCCCACAAGGTTTGCATGCTTTCAGTCTTGGTCTTATTTTAAAATATGACCTTTCTCTTTCCTCCTTGGGAGGTCATTAGTTTAGTCTTTGTCCCGCTAATTAAAACTCGTCATTGTCTGACATCAGTTTTGTTTTGTTTTTCTCTAATTCTCTTTTAGCATGCCATCTCAGGCTCATCCTGGCCAGAAGGGTCATACCATGGGACAGGGTAGAGGTTCCTTAATGCCAGCCCACCTCAGGGCTTTTACCAATCCATGACAATGATATGGGTGAGGGTTGTCCACCACCCTTTCTTGGGATGGATTCCTCCACATTGAGAGGTGGCTCTTCCTGCTTTTAGAACCTTTAGTTGGCGTAAGAAATTGTTAGCTACTAGGATTGTTTTTGAAATTGTGAAGTTGGAGAGTCTCTTCCCAGGTCCTTGGGCTGGGCAGCTGCAGCTCCGTGACTCAGCTGTGACACTCCTATTGTCCTCTGGGGCTCAGTTATCTCATCTGAAATGTGTCCTGGGGGCGGTGAGATGATCGAGATAGTCCCTTCCAGGGGAACAGACCTGCTTTCCCATGCTCTTTTAGCTCCTAGCTTGTGGAATTTCCACCTACTTATCCCGCTCTGCCATCCCTGTTTGTCCATCCCTTCCTTGAGTCCTTGAGCCTGACTGCTTCCCATACCCAGAACCTCTTTCCTACCATCCTGGCTGCCAGATGCCTGCAGTAACCAGGCTTGGCCCCTCTGTCTCACATTCCACACCCACTGATTTTATTAATCACTCTCTGGGCTTGTTTACATGGGAAAAGTGTCTTCCCTTTTGGGGCTGTCTCCTTCCTCTTGAGACCCGTCAGCCAAGCATTTACTGCTTGCAGAGCATTGGGCTTTCTGGGCAGTAGAAAGCTTATAACCCACCCCAGCGCTTCCCAGACTTGAATGTGTATGCAAATCCCTTGCAGTTAAAATGTGTGTTCCGGTTCTGAAGTCTGGAGTGAGGCCCGAGCATCTGCATTTTTTCGAGAACTCCTGGGTGCTACTGAGACCACGCCTGATGACGAACAAGATCAGTAGGAAGTTGGGACTGGGAGCACAGGAACCAGTACACTGGGCCTTTCAGCCTCTTGGCTGAAGTGGCTCCTGGATTTTCACTTATTCCCAGCCTAACAGGATGGCTGATTTCCCTTGGAAGTTGGGACTGGGGACACAAACTGGCACATTGGGCCTGTCTGCCTCCTGGCTGAAGTGGCTCTTGGATTTTCACTTATTCCCAGCCTAATAGGATGGCTGATTTCCCTTGCTCTGCTGTCCTGTTGGCAGACTGACCTTGCCAGCCTCCTGTAGGCTCTCCCGCCTCCAGGCTCCTGTCCCATCACTGCCAGTGAGGCTTTTACCAACAGTTCAGGTTCCCCCGCACACAGCGGGCAGTGCAGTGCTGGGGACAGAGTCTGGAGGAGAGCATAATTTTTGTAATAATAATCATAAATCATTATTTCCTTTTGAGCTGCGTTTACCTCCTCCCCAGTAGCACTCATGGTCTTGGCCCAGCTCAGAACTCTTGGCCAGTCTGTTTTAGGCAGGGGGCTTCCCCCCAGCAGGACCCTGCCTTTCACCTTTCCTGGTGTCAGCTAGCTAGTTGTGCCAGTGCCAGCAGGGGAAATCCAGCCACAGGTCCCCCAATCGTCTTGGCTTCCTGTCTCCTTGTTGGCCCCAGAGCCAGGAGTGACAGGAGGGTTGTAGGCCTAGGGGGAGGAGGAGAGAACCCAAGGCTGCTCTGGAGAAGTGAGGTTGGAGGGTCACAAGGCCTGGTATGATCCCATGCAGAGCCTCCTGCCAGGCTTGCCCTCAAAGCAGCACTTTTCTGCCTTTTCCTACTGGTGGTGAGGTACTCTCAAGCTTCCTCACCTCTCCGATGGGCGTGGCATGGATAGGAAGGTGGTTGGGGCTCAGGAGATACTTGGCCCAGCATGGGCAGGACGAGGTCTTCAGTTGAGGCTATGGGAATTTCAGGACAGATTCAGGGAAGTCGAGCTGGGGTGGACGCCACCTCCCTCACTGATCAGGGTGAGCTGGTGGGTAGGCAACAGGGCTGGCCCAAAGGGTAGAGAAAGAAGCCAGCTCAGGGCCCCAGATCACCACGTCACCAATGCGCTGAGTGGAACCTGAGTGTTTATTTCATAGAAGCGGCGTCAGAGGGAGGTCTGGTCTCCTGGCATTTGTGGAGCCTGTTGCTTTCCAGGAGGATGGTCTGGGAGAAGAGCCAGGAGCTGCTGGCCGGCATCCAGATCTGGGCTGGATTACACGGCTGAGCTTGCCCAGAGCAGCGAGTCCCACCTACCACCAGCCCATGCCTGGAGGCACAGGCCAGAGAGATCATGGAGGCAAGGGGTATTCCCAGAGGAACTGCAGGAGCAGCCAGGGGCCCCCAAAGTAGGCTGCATGAAGGGCCACACCTTGTGGCTTCTAGCCAGAAGCTCCTTACTGCCCCAGGGTAGTGGAGGTGGGCTGACCCTGCGCCCTCACACTGAGTCAGAAGGACATGGCTCAGGTGAGGCCCTGCTATGGGGGGAGGGGGGGAAGAGGGTGGAGTTGCAACCAAGGCTTTCCCATGTGGAAGGCAGCACCCCTGCCCCTTCCTAGGGTAGGGAGCTTGCAGTATCTGTCTCTGGGATAGGGAAAGTCTGACAGCAGCTCTGTACTCCTGCTTTGAGTCCTCACTCTACCACCTGCTTGCTCTTATGACCTTGGCAAGTTACTTGTCTGCCCCTGGAGGTGGAGGTAATACCTTAGAGTCTTCCCCATAGGCAGGCTGCCCTCTCACAGGGCAGACTGGTGCAGGGTGAGGTGTGGCGGACCCAGTAGTAAAGGGGAGAGGCTCCTGGCTTGCTGTGATGGGAAAGGCTTCACTGAGGATTCCTTCCTTGGTTAAGTTGAGAAGAGGCCATAGAGATGAGGTGAATGGAGTCCTGGACTTATGGATGCGCGGGCTTGGCGGGTGGGTTGGGGGCTGGGCCTTAGGCTCTTCCGGATCCTGGGCTGCTTGTACCTTTCAGGCAGTGTCCACTCTGCCCTCCAGCTGTTTTCCTGCAAATATAGAAGGGCCAGGCCTTCAGGGCAGAGGCAGTGCTGCAGCTCTTGGGGCCCATACCTTGAGCACCAGGTAACCACTATAGAGTTTGGCTGGGGCAAGGGCCTGTCCTGACCTGGGACTCAGGCTTGGGGCAGTGGCCAGTGTTTTTGGAGTCTTCTTTGACATAGTCTGGTGTGATTAAACACCTGGGGCTGTGGAACCTGCCAGGTGGCCACACCCAGCACCACCCCCTCAGCCTGACATGCCAGTGCCTCCCACCTGGCAGTGGAGCTCTAGGTGGTCAATGGGCAGGCCCCCCACTTTGAGCTAGGTGATTCATGTGTCACTCTGTTACTTCTGATCAGGTGTTTATTGACCAGAAGGTGGTCAAGGTGGAGAAACTGTCTCCCATTGGACACCTTGGGGTGGGCTGGGCAGGAGCTGCTCCTGGGGAGCATAGCTTCAGGCCTCCTGAGGGGAAGTGAGGGGGGGACGCCAGGGAGGGAGGTGGGGTGAGGAGGTTCCCAGGAGATATGGGCAAAGAGGCCTGCCCAGGGTTGGGGGTGAGGGCCCCTTTCCCTGTCCTTTGCCCTTCTCTTCAGAGCCCTCTGTCCTGGCTGGGTGTGGGCCGGAGGAAGTTTCCTGAAATCGGGTGGTGTTTCAATCAAGGTTCTTGCGATTGCCTCTGGGGGAGCTTGTTCTTGCCTGTAGGAGTAAAGGACAGCATTCTTCTGGGGGGCTCTGCTCATGAGGGTCTGGAAACCACACACTGAGTGTGGCCCCCACCAGAGGGGCTAGAGGTGGGCATGGGATGTGATTCTTTGTCCCCGGGGCTGTTGGCCTGGTCTCCAGAACGTACCTTTGGAGGCCAAATGACTGGTGCAGTTCCGAGTGTCCGGGCCTCCTGGAACCCAGGCTCTTGGCATCATGGGTACGCAGGCTGAATTGGGGCAGCTCCTGTCAGAATGCGTGTGTTGTCGGGGGGTTGGAGTTGTTTTTGGCTTTCTGTTTAAGGATCACTTTCATCTTAAAACCTCTTTTCACAGCCTCTGAAAGGTGTGGGGTCAGAGCATGCTCTCCTGTTTTTTGTGGGAGCTAGGAAGAGAGGCCTTGAGGTGGCCCCATTCTAACCCCTCTGGCCATGTGGACTGCCTAGGGTGGGTGGGGCCTTTCCTTGCCTCTGGGATCATGGACAAGTGGGGGCCCCATGGGGTGTTGCTCCATGGGTCAGGAGGTTATGGGCCCCGCCTCTGCCATCCTTATTGGCCTTTTGGTTGATGCGTATTTGGGGGGTATAGAAATCAAGGCTGCCTTGGGGGAGTGCAGGGTATCATTGATTGGGGCTTGGACTGCCGGTGATGAATGAGGGCTGCCCAAACAGGGAGGAGGCAGGAGGGACAGAGATCTCTTGCCATCGTGGTCACTCTGCCTTCATGAGCCACTTCTCTTGTGCCCAGACTTATAAGGCTGAACTGGTAGCCATGGGTGGGATGGAAAGCAGCAGTGGGGAGGGGGGTCACACCCACGGCCACAGATGACACGTACCTCCACACTGCCAGCTCCTACCCTTTCTGCCTCACAGGGAGGTGAGAGGTGAGCTGTTGGGGTGGTTGCTGGGGCAGAGGCTGTGTGTATAAAGATGAGAGTGGAGTGAGTGCAGAGCACACAGACTCCTGGGGGGCGGGCGGGGGGTCCACAAGGCTAGTGCAGTTGGCGTAGGGCAGCACCCAGTAAATGTTAGCTAGTGTTAAGCTCCTGAGAAAGCCTCTATTCTTTCTGTCCTTTTCAGTTTATTTTTTCCCTGTTTGAGGTAAAATTTACATACAGCATGGTGCTCAGATCTCAAGTGACCCCTTAACCCAGGCTCCTAACAAGATATAGAGCCGATCTCACCCCAGGTTTTTCATGCCTCTTCCTAGACAGTGCTCACCTCACCTTCCACAGGCTGTCCTGATTTTGTCTCTACCATAGGTTAGTTCTGCTCATTCTAGAACTTGATGTAAATGAGTAATCCCACCCCCCCAGAGATAACCTCATTTAGCAATTGGGTGTGTGTGCCAAGGTATTTCTTTCCATGGGGTGACACTGCCTAGTGGGGCCTTCTATTCCTTTAGTGGAGGAGGGTGGACGGGGAAGGAGCAGCAGAGGGGGTCCGGGAGGTTCTTGCCAGCTCCCTCTGGTTCAACGGGAAGGGCCTAGCCTTCCCTTAGGCAGGCGTGTGCTGCCGGTGGTGTCTGCGCTCTGGGTCTGCCACTTGTGTGTTGGGGGCTTGCCTCTCTGGCTTTTCTGTGGCAGGGGCCTGGAGGGGAAGAAAAGGAAAGGAGAACTGAGTAAGGACCTGTCCTAGTTTGTGGGGTAACCATCCTGTTGGGTAGGTGGGTGTTGACCATTCGATAGAGAAGGACCTGGGAAGGGTGATCCCGGTCTTCAGCCAGGTCTCTCTCTGCTCATTCCCCTACACCTTTTGTGTTCACAAGAGGGCAGAGCTGGGACTCACTCAGGGACTTGTGTTCCTGCCCTCCCCTGCTAGAGTCAGCCCAGCTGGGGACATTCACTCATCCACCTGGGAAGGGCCAGTTCTTGGCCTTCGAACAGAACCTGACTGTCCCACTGCCCCAGATCCTGGGTTTCCTGGAGCCAGTGCTCTGGGCCGGCAGTGGGCCTGAGCTGGGCATGGGATCATTGGGGCTGATAGGCATACTGCCTGGGCCCGCTGCCAGGGGCCTGCTGGGTGCCAGGTGGTATCCTCATTCCAGCCTGTGGCAGGCTCCTGCTAGGGCTGGGTACCAGCCCCTGTACCCAGTGGGATGTAGTGCTGCCAGCTTGCCGAACCAGCCCCCACAGCCATGTTTTTACTTATATGGCACCTTGCCACCATAACTGTGGCCTCTCCAGGGTAGACGCTTGCTGTTCCCACACCCGACAGTGAGTGGGAGGGCAGAGGTCTCTGGCTGTCATCATTTTACTGGGAAGAGAAGAGCAATGCCTCATAGGGGTCCTGGCCCTGCATCAGGGGGACACTACCACACCTGTTGTGAGGTTACTTCATGGCTTACAGGCACAGTGGGTACCCACACTTGGCCCAGCCTGGTGTAGGTGGCACGCATGGCAGCATCAAGCTGGCTATGAGCTCACAGCAGGCTGGCTCTGCCCTGTCCTGCTGAGTGTCCCTGTGGGGAAGTCAGGCTTGAGAGGAATCAAGTCTTACTTAGCTCGGGAAACCTTGGTCAGCCACTCGGCCGTCCATAGGCCAGTGAAATGCCTGGCAGGGGTGGGCAGCGGGCACCTAATGAGAGGCCTGAGTCCTGTTCTGCCACCCACTGCCTGCACACATCTAGTAGTTGTTGGCCTGATCCTGACAAGGGCGAGTAACTTCTATCTAGTTACAAGGTCTGGCACTTGCTGAGGTGGAGGCCAGTGGGCAAATACTCTGCCTGGCCAGGGCTTGGGTTGTCCAGAGAGGAGTAGGCAGGGTGGCACAGGGCTGTGTGGCGGGCATCTGGTCAGCTGAGGCTTCTGTCAGTTCTTACTGGCCAATCACCAGCGGTGCAGTGGGCTCTGCTCCATTCCCCAAGACTCTGGGCTCCACTCTGTCCCACTGGCAATCTCTGGCCTCACCCAGTGGGGGAGCCTGGTCTCTCCACACAGGTGAGAGGCCCAGGCTGTCCTCGTTAAATGTGGACATTCTCAGGCCGCTGGACCTACAGAGCTGGTTCTGCTGCCCTCTGGGCCATTGGTGGGATCCTGGACAAACTGTCTCCCTCCCGCCTAGGCCACCCCTGTGAGAGGGGAGTTGTGCTAGGGGCCAGAGAGACAGCTGGCAGGCTGGAGCTGAGGCCTCCCAGCCACCCCGCACCCCGGGTCTGGTCACATTCCTGAGGGACCTGCTGAGCCTCCCTGGCCCTGAGGGTGGGGGAAGGGCAGGCAGGGATGGGCTCCAGGCTGCTGCAGGCCTCCTCCCCCACCCTGGCTCCATTCCAGGGGAGTCCAGGCCTGTCTGAGTGGGGTGCAAGGAGCCAGAACCTCAGGACCCTGTCCCATGGGGCCCAAAGCTAGGGGCAGTGGGGAGCCGGAGCCCACCCGCATCTGGTGGCAGCTGCTAGCAGCTTTGGCAGGCTGGTATTGAAAGGCCGAGCTTGCGAAAACTTCTGTGAGGGGAGGCCATGTGGTCAGGCTGGGCTGAGCAGGAGGGGGCTGGGCCCTCTGGGCAGGGAGGGGGCGAGAGCAGATCTGGAAGGGAAGGAGGCCGGGAGAGCCAGAAGCGGTTGAGACTGGTTCTTATAAATAGCCTATTGCACCAGTCTCCAATTTTGACCTTTTGTTATGTAAATGTGGCCAGCCTGGGAAGGGCCTTGCCCAGGCCTCCTGCCACCACACCCACCAAGAATTATGTGACTGCCCCCAGCTCCTTAGTCCTAGGTGGCCCTCGGACTACCCTAACTCTCCTGGGTGGAAGAAGGTGCAGCGCCTTAGACCAGCTACCTTCTCTGCCTCTGGGCCTGATGGTGGGGGACTGTGGCCACTCTTCTGCTCAGCTGGCTGCCCTTGGCATCCCAGCCAGAGAGACCCTAGACCTTCCTGGGAGCAAGGGCTCCAGGGCTACTGAGCACCTTCTTCACTGTCCGTCGCTTTCTAGATGATGGCTGTCTGGGTGACCATGTCCATCTTCTCCTCAGGTGACCAGGCATTGATGCACCCCCAACGGAGGCCACGCGCTCAAGGAGGCCACCCCCGCTGGCTGCTGCTCACATGGTTTCTGGGCCCCTGGCACTCCGGTAGGCCAGGGAAGGGTGAGGGAGGCATAGGGGAGGGAGAACATCATCCACCTGCTCCTGCTGGAGGCTTTCTGGGCAGCCCACAGCCCCGAAGCTCTGAGTCTGCATCCTGGCCTGCAGTCTTTTGCGTGCATGCAGTGCTGGGCAGCATGAAGGGGAGGCTGGGGTATGGGGAGGAGGGGCCACTGTGGGCTCACAGGCTTTTGGAAGATGAGACCTCCTGACCTCACCCATCTATTTGCCAGGCTCAGAGCACCAGGCGTCCTGGGTGTTGGTAGAGTTGACGTTGCATTTTCTTTGGGCCAGGTGTTCTGGACAGTGTGGAAGCCATGGTAACAGAAGGTTGGTTCCCATGGGATCTGGGCTCCAGCTTCTTAGCCCTGGCTTAGCAGCCTTGCAGAACTGGGCTGTCCTAGGAGATGTTTGCTGCCTCCTGCTGTCAGGCCCTGGTGGGGTCTGACACTCACGTGTGTTCAGGGCAAGCTCCGAAGCCACCTTTGAGGTGTGAATGATTGCTAGGGTTTCCTTTTATCTTTGCAAACAAGTGCAGGTGTGGGGCAAGGGGAAGCGTTTGTGTCACAGGGTGGCAGGGGGGCTACAGTACCTCTAGGCAGGATGTCCCAGTTGGGGCAAGGCTCAGAGCACTTAGTTACTCTCAGAGATTGGGCCCTGAGCAGAAGGTGAAGGTACCTTTATCAGCTCTGTCATATAGAATTGCCTGTGGGATGGTTCATGTTTCCTGAGGGGCTGGAGAGGGTGGGGACCCATGGCCCTGTGTCGTAGACCCTGCCACATATACAGCCAGCCTAGCCCGCAGGGTTCCTGAGGAGGCCAGAGGCCTCTGCACGTTTATTATTTAATGACATCAGTTAGTGTCTGCACCAGTCTGATGTTGCCAGCTGACCATCTTTTCCAGGTCCAGACTGCACTGCCCTGCACAGAAAGGACCCAGGACCCAGGCAGTGCCAGGGCCTTGGCCAGGTCACCTTTTCTGCCTAGCACCCAGAGGCCCAGACCAGTCTCTGTGCCCACCCAGGGGTGAAGCCCTTATGTGGTGGGGGGAGGTACTTGTGAGGGATGTCATATGGGCTGCAGTGTCTGGGAGGTGGTAATGTGATGTTGGCAAATCTCAAAGCTTGGGAAGCCTCTAGGGTTGTTGAGAGGTGCCCAGTGTGGAACAGAGGTTACACACCAGAGGTTGCATATTTGATCTGGCCCACATGGTTTTTAGGGAAAAGGACCTTCATTTAGCATTGAGAGATTTCACTTAAAAATCTGAATTTCTAGCTTGTCCTCAAAGCTAGGAAGCTGCATGCTCACAGAAGTCGGCCTACTCAAGCCTGCTCTCCTTAGTCCCTGCCAGTTTCCAGCACCTCATAGTTTTCTGCTGGTCATTTTTGGGTCCCCCGTGGACTTCATTTAGCATGGAGATAGTACCCTGGGCTGTGGACCCAAGTTCAGTCCCAGTTTCTCTACTTGGGACTGAGTGACTTTCATTGCCCTGCTTCCATTTTCTTATTGGTGCAAATGGGGCCCAGACCTTCTCAGGCAGAGTGAGTCCTCAGTGGCCACTGTGAGTTCCCTGCCCATGTACTGTACCCAGAAGGTTGTCATTAGGCAAGTCAGCACGGAGGTCCCTCTGAGTGCCACTGTGGCACACCTTCGCCTTGACCCTTGCACGAGGGTGCCGGTCAGCTAATGTGCGCGTGCCTGTTCTTGCCCCCAGGTGGTACGCGTGGGCAGGGCGCGGGGACATGGGGCCCGACATGGAGCTGCCCAGCCACTCAAAACAGCTCCTACTGCAGCTGAACCAGCAGAGGACAAAGGGCTTCTTGTGTGACGTCATCATCATGGTGGAGAACTCCATCTTCCGGGCCCACAAGAACGTCCTGGCTGCCAGCAGCATCTACTTCAAGTCCCTGGTCCTGCATGACAACCTCATCAACCTGGACACGGACATGGTCAGCTCCACAGTGTTCCAGCAGATCCTGGACTTCATCTATACAGGCAAGCTGCTGCCCAGCGACCAGCCGGCCGAACCCAACTTCAGCACTCTCCTCACTGCCGCCAGCTACCTCCAGCTGCCTGAGTTGGCAGCCCTCTGCCGCCGCAAACTCAAGCGCGCCGGCAAGCCGTTCGGCTCTGGACGGGTGGGGGCCGCCGGCATGGGACGGCCCCCCCGCAGCCAACGGCTGTCCACAGCCTCCGTCATCCAGGCTCGGTATCCAGGGCTCATGGATGGGCGCAAAGGGGCCCACACCCCCCAAGAGCTCCCCCAGGCCAAAGGCTCAGATGACGAGCTCTTCCTCGGTGGCTCCAACCAGGAGAGTGTGCACGGCCTGGTCCGGGCTGTCTGTCCAGCCAGTGGGGAGGCCGGCCTGGGCAGCTGTAGCACCAACGGGAGCAGTGGGGGCTGCGAGCAGGAGCTGGGCCTGGACCTGTCCAAGAAGAGTCCCCCCTTGCCTCCCGCCACCCCTGGTCCCCCCCTCACCCCTGATGACCCAGCCCAGCTGAGCGACAGTCAGCATGGCTCTCCCCTCTCAGCCTCTGCCCCTCCCATTGCCAACAGTGCCTCTTACGCTGAGCTGGGGGGCACCCCCAGTGAGCCCATGGATCTGGAGGGGGCTGAGGACAACCACCTGAGCCTGCTGGAGGGGCCCGGCGGGCAGCCCCGGAAGAGCCTCCGGCACTCTGCCCGCAAGAAGGAGTGGAGCAAGAAGGAACCCATGGCCGGTTCCCCCTTTGAGCGGAGAGAAGCAGGGCCCAAGGGCCCCTGCCCAGGGGAAGAGAGCGAGGGGCTCGGGGACAGGGTTCCCAACGGCATCCTGGCCAACAGTGTGGCGGGGGGCGGCCCCAGTGGGCCCTATGGGGATCCCCCGTTCCCCTGCAAGGAGGAAGAGGAGAATGGCAAGGACGGGAGTGAGGACAGCGGGCAGAGTGGGAGCGAGGGGGGTAGCGGCCATACCAGCGCCCACTACATGTACCGGCAGGAGGGCTACGAGACAGTGTCCTACGGGGACAACCTGTACGTGTGCATTCCCTGCGCCAAAGGCTTCCCCAGCTCTGAGCAGCTCAACGCCCACGTGGAGACACACACGGAGGAGGAGCTGTTCATCAAGGAGGAAGGTGCCTACGAAACGGGCAGTGGGGGCGCCGAGGAGGAGGCCGAGGACCTGTCAGCACCCAGCACAGCCTATGCAGCTGAGCCCCGGCCCTTCAAGTGCTCAGTCTGTGAGAAGACCTACAAGGACCCAGCCACCCTGCGGCAGCATGAGAAGACGCACTGGCTGACTCGGCCCTTCCCCTGCAACATCTGCGGCAAGATGTTCACACAGCGCGGCACCATGACACGCCACATGCGCAGCCACCTGGGCCTGAAGCCCTTTGCTTGTGACGAGTGTGGCATGCGCTTCACCCGCCAGTACCGCCTGACCGAGCACATGCGTGTACACTCAGGTGAGAAGCCCTACGAGTGCCAGCTCTGCGGGGGCAAGTTCACCCAGCAGCGCAACCTCATCAGCCACCTGCGCATGCACACCTCCCCCTCCTAGAAGCCAAAGACCTTCTCCGGCCCTTGGGTGCCCTCTGCAGACTCGCCCTCGGGAACAACGGAAGGAAGAAGCAAGGAGGCCGAGTGGGCGGACCCGGACCCCAGGTCCAGCGGGGGTGGCTCTTGGCAGCACCTCTGGCCAGCCCCCCCACCCAGAGCTTTAATCCACAGTCTGTACCAAGGGAAGAGAGCGGAAGGAGGCCAGGTCCCAAGCCCCGCAGGTGTATTGTGGATGTGCAGTCTACCTCCGGATCCTGACCAAGGCCGCCTCAGGGCCTGTGGGAGTGGGTCACGGGGTTCTCAGGGACCTGGCCTTTTTCCCCTGCAGGTCAGGTTGGAGCAGGGGGTAGTGGGGACCTCTCCCCATGCTGGGAGGATCAGGGCTGCCCGTGGCCAGGGCCAGTGTCCCTGCGCGCACTAGTGCGAGTCCGTGTGCGGGCCACCTTGGCTCTATGGGGAGCAGTGCTGGATGGGAGGGGATGGAGCCCTCTCTTCTCGAGCCAGGGGGGCCCCCACCACCTACCTCTCCACAACTAAAGAGCCCTCCGGGCCTGTGTTGCTGTTATTCCTACTGATCTGTTCCTTTTTTCTTTATGAATTTTGTTTTTTAAACCAAAACCAACAAGAGTTTATTTTCCTCCCGGCCCCTCGGGGGCTGAGCCTGGGTCTGCAGACTGAATGTATGGGGCAGCTGCCCCTCCCGCCCCCGCCCCGGCTGCAGGCCGCAGGGCGCCCACCCTCCAGGCCCCAGAAGCCCTTCTTGGCCAAAGGCTTCCCTGGGCCCCGAGCCCCGCCTCGGCTGCCTCAGGAGAGAGAGTGCTTTTCCTATAGTTTCCGAGGAATCTTTGTTTAGAGGTACTTGTTTTTTATTAAGAGAAAAACCAGTGTAACGTTTATGTGAATGTTTGAACTGGAAGGTCTGGGGTTCGTGGGGGGAGGGGGGAGGCTGGACTGGGCGCCAGGGCCGTTGGTACTCTCATTTTCCTTTTCTTTGTGTGTGTGGTGTGCGCGGTGTGTGTGGACAGACGTTGCGCTTTCCTTCTTCCTTACCTGTCAAGGTGGAGAGACTTCTGACCTTTTGCTACCTCTTGAATTCATGAGAACAGTAAGTTGGTGACTGGCAGTTGAGGCTGTGACACTTTTGTTTTCCTCCCATTAGTGCGCACAAGAAGACGTGCATTTGAGTGAGCCAGGCTCGCAGTGGCTGGGAAGCCCTCCTGGGCTTGACTGAGTCCCAGCTGGGCGCCCCCAAATACACGCTCTCAGTGGGCTCCTGCAGCTTCGGAGTCTCCAGGTTCCTGTGTGGGTTTTCTCCTGAGCACAGGGCTAGCCGAGGCTACCCTGAGAGGTTTGAGTGTGCAGCTGAGTGCCAGGGAACCCCCACAGCTCCATCCTGGGGCGCAGGTGAGGGTGTGAGTGCTCCAGCTCCGTGGGAGCTTCTCGCCAGGGCCAGGATGAGGCGGAAGTGAGCCCCCCCCATCCTGTCCCCTAGGCATGCAAGAGCTTGAGTGGCAGCCCCATTTAGTGGAGTCATAGGGAGGGGCTGGCTGAAGCGTCTGTACCCCCTGGGGGACAGGGAGGGGACCTGCCCTCCTTGGGCCTTGGCTCTAGGCAGTTGTGGCCCACAGCCACTCTGTTAGAAGGCTTGGCTGCCTCACGTGGGCCCAGGCCTGTCTGGGGTTTAGCCCCTCGCCCCTCACCTTGGGGTTTCTCTGCCAGCCTCAGGCACCTCCGCGGGCATAGAACCCGGCTCTGAAGGCCAGACCAAGGTTGCTGCAGTCGGCTCCACTGTCCTCAGCTGACCGGAGCCACAAGGCTGGGCCAGCGGCTTTATCTTTTTCGTTTCATTCTTTTACCTCTTTTTTTCTTTCTATTTTAAGTTCAGACCAAAAAATTCCGGAGTCATCCCCTATCCCCCCACCCCTCCAGAGACCCTCCAGCTGAAAACAGAGCCTGAGTTCAGGGACCCGAGTGGTGAATGGCGTGTTTTGGGAGTGAGGGCTCCTGGCTGAGCCCTCCATGTGGCGCCCCCAACCCTGAGCCAGCTCCTCTTCCCTTTGGGTGGGAAACGGAGGACTGGACCCAGGGTCTCTTGTTCCAGCAGGCCAGTGAGGGGGCAGGGCCTGTCCCAGGTCCCTCTGCTCCCCTGACCCCTCCCCACTCCATCAGCACTTAAACCACACGACACAAAGTCTGTACTGCGCGGGAGGTATGCACACACCCGGCCTGTGTGTGGCCTCCTGCGCTGTGGGCAGCCGCAAACGTGAGGTGACTTGTGAAAGTAGGTGATTCATTTGCAGAGCTTCAGGGACTGGGCGCAAAGGCCCCTCACTCAACGACGTTTGTGCGACGTAGTATTGTACCCACCTGAGTATTGTATCGAGCCTTTTCTGTATTTTAACAAGAAAGCAAAACACTAGTTTCCTATTTAAGATTTTAAGGGTTTGCGGGGAGGGTCGGGATTGACACAACACTTGGTTTTGTTTTCTTTTTCCTTTGATTTCATGTGGAGTGTGTGCTTTCGAGAGTGTGCGTGGAGGTGTGTTAAGAGCCTCACAAGGAAATTAGGCCGTTGGAGGCCAAGGGCGGCTTACAGTTCTCTGCTTTAGTCACTTAATTCCTGAATGTTTCGGAGAAACAGGAAACAGAAAATAGCAGATGTCATGTAGGAAAGAGAGGATAAACAACAAAAAAAAAAAAGAAAAAAAGAAAAGAAAAAAAAAAAAGCTCATACCCAAATTCACAAAACCTATTTTTTAAACCAAAGCACATTTTGAATGAGTATGGAACCTCAACAGGCTCAGAAAAAAGATACTAATATATTTATCTCATTGTTTACATAAACTTTTACAGTTTCAGACCTCAGCAGCTGTAAGGCCAGTTCCAGTGAGTTTCTACCTTCTGCTAGAGGCCCTTCCAAGTCAGCCCTGGAACAGCTCGCGGACTGAGGAGCAGCCGGGGGCCCGGGGCAGGTGTGAGGCCCCCCGGATTCACCTGAGCCCTCCTAGCCATGGGCCTCTCCAAGCCCAGCTGGCACCAAAGAGCTTGGGCCAGTGCTGACCGGCCTTCTGGCCACTGGACCCTTGTCTGGGCTTGGGCCCTGGGATGGAGGCAAAGCCCCACCCCCACCCCCACCCCCTGCTGCTCTGTCCGTGACCCTGGGATGGGTTGATGTGAGAGTCCCTCAAGCCAAAAAGCCAGGACCTTTGCATCTCCATGGTTCTGGCTGGTCCCTGACCCTCAGGGGATTTCTCCCCACCCCCCGCTTCCCTGCCCACTGGCAGCAGGAAGGTATCACTGGGACTGGTCCTTACTAACACAGACGGTGCAAACACTCTGAACAGTGTTGTTTTTGTATCAATATGTTTGTGCAGTGATGAATGTATTTATTTCTCAGACTTGGGGCAAGCAAGTGGCAGGCCGGGCTCTGCCACAGTACGTTCCCACCAGACCGAGCCACTGCAAGGGCTCATCCAGGATTGCAAAAAAGGCAAAAAAGAAAAGATGAACCTTTAAACAAATCTCAGAGACTCACAGCATAGCCATACACCTCAGCCTGTGAAATGAACAATCTGGACCTAGACTGACTTTTCAGAACCTCATGCAGCCATGTGTGTGTTTCCCATTTGTCACCACTGGGGGGCACTGGGCTGTCCTCTGCCCAACCCTGTCAGTATTCACTGGACTTGGCTGAGTACAGGAGTGCGATCTGGGCTGGTTGGCTGGGCGGGCAGACCCTGCCTCCCTCCCTGAAGCTGTCCTGAGTTGAGGTGAGGCCTGGGCAGCCAGGAGAGCAGGGCTCAGGGAAGAGGTGGCCGCATCCGTCCTGTCCCCCTAGGCTTGTGGGACAAAAGCAGAACAAACAAGGGATCTCAGCCTTGCCGTGCCCCCTCAAGGGACCAAGGCCCTAGCTCTGTTCCTTAGAGTCACGTTGGGGCAGATGTCATTGAACCTGTGAATCCAATGCCAGGAGTGAGGGGATGGAGAGGGACTTAACCCAGAGCCTCAGTCTGACATTCCAAATCGGGGGGTGGGTGTGTGCTGTGGGAATTGAGGCTGCCCAGGATCCCCCAGCTTCAGTCACCTCACTTTAATTTTCTACCAGGAACTCCTCCCCCTACCTCACCTTGCTATTTATTGCTGTAATTTATTGACCTCAAAAATGCTGCATAACAGACCTCACTTGGGGCAGAGAGGATCCCCAGGGCTCCCCCCCCTCCACTTGGCGGGGCCCTGTGGGGCCAGGTGCTGAGGGGAACCTCTCTGTACCCCACCTATCACTTGCTTTCCCCTTCCCCCTTGGGGGACCCCAGGTTGGGCATTGACCCATTCATAAATACCTCGAGGGGGAGGGAGAGGGATGGGGTTATAGCTGTTTTGTTTAATCCCAATTGGAAGAGGGATCATGTCCTATTTTGTGTCCTTCCCAGAAAGGGGGGAGGACACCATGATCGCACTCCTGTACTAGCCACCACCGCTGTTAGTCATTACATTGAGTTCACTTCCCTTGAGAGTTTGGATAAATTCAGGTCAGAGCTGCAAGTATGCGGCCCTCAAGTGTCATAGAAAAGCAATTCACCGACAACTGATCTCTCCATTCAGAAGCGTGCAGTCTTAATGTACAGTGATGAGAAACTGTTATTTTATGATCTTTTCATTAAAAGCTTGATTGAAAATTATCTTTTGTGGGGTCTGTGCTCTGTGTCTGTTCTTTCTTGCTAAATGACAGACTGCTTTACTTTCTCTGTCTAGTGCTTCCAAGACCCAGAAGGGTGAGAGCTGGGATGGGCATGTGCCACCACTGTCCTCAGGGCAGGTTTCAGATGGGCTGGGACCTCACTTGGTAGCATGTGTGTGCAACCTGAGGTTGGGTGCTGGTCCAGGGAACAAGCACTCTGGGGTTCGTATCCTCTTGGCATCCAACAAGGCACTGTTGGCCTCTGTTGGCTGAGGCAGGTTAGAAAGCAATGGATATGTAGAAGACGGCATCGACCTGGTGGCCTGGATGAGGGGAGGTCTGGCTCATGCCCAGGACCACCTGTTTGGGCAGCAGAGTGGGGCTGAGGCAGGGCGGGGGAGCTCTCATGCCCACTGCTCCCTCCTGATCTTTCCGGCTTGGCCTCGGGTCGAGGGAGGTGGGGTGGAATGAAAAGAGGATAATCTTTGTTTTTACTGGGGTGGGGACAATAGATCTCATTCCCTGGGGAACTGTCCCTTCCGGCCACCAGAGTGAGAATCCCAGGATGAGTGAAGATGCTGGAGGAGGATTGGGGATGGGGCCAAGAGGGCAGTTAACCAGTTTAGACCCCTGACACGTGGACTGCAGGTGTTTAAGTGGCTCCAGGGCAGCAGCAGATGAGCCTGGGACCCCAGACCTCCAGCAGAACATGGATATAGCTGCTCTAAATCATGGTGCCATTCGGTCGTTTAAAAATTTTGGCGGGGAGAAGGGCGGTGTTTATCAAAGCAATACTTAAACAGTTTAAATAATCAAATGGTTCTTAAAAAGCCTTAAGACAAAAACAGTTTTGTCCCCCCAACCCTACTGCACATTATGCAGGCAACAACTTTTAATATTTTCCGCATTTGTCTCCATGTTTCTAGAGTCTTACACTGCTGTCTTCATTCATTCTTCTTAGAGTTTGGACTTATAGATGAGGATTTTAGTTTGCTTCATTTGTACCCTCGCCCTCTCCCCTTATATTCCTCAAATAGTTTAGTTTGATCTAGGGCTTTCAAACTTTTCCTATAAGGTAGCCAGATAGTAAATATTTTAGGCTTTGAGGGCCAAGCAGTCTCTGATGACTATTCAGCTCTGCAGTCACAATACAAAAGCAGCCGTCAACAGTGTAAGTAGATGGACACAGCTGTGTTCCATTTAATTTCACATAAAAACTGATGTAATGTGCGATTTGCCAATTCATACTTGTTATCACTATGTAACTTTGTATATTGCTGAGCCAAGTGGCGTACTGGGTCTTTTTTTGTACAATTTCTTATTTTTCTTGAGGTTAAAAATTATCTTTCTTTTTCAATAGCTTGGTTCGATTTGAATCTTCAGCTTTTAACTCTGTGAAATGTCTCCCAGTACAGTTTTCCAAGAATCAGACACTATCTGTTCTGCATTTTTTTCCCCAGGGGAATTCCCTCTGGAGCTTGCTGTTGTCCTGCACGGATTGGGCTGGGGTTCTCCTATGTTTTTGTCCTGCATTGGAAGCCCTGCTTTCTGGACCCCATGTGTTCTTGAGTTACATGCTTGTTTTGGTAGCATGTTTCCTCCAGTACCATCCTGAGAAACAACACATAGGAAATAGGTTTTTTCAGATCTTGAATGTCAGAAATGGTTTTAAACTACCCAGAATTGATATTTCGGCTGGGTATAGAATGGAAGGTTGGATATCATTTTCCTGCTGCAGTGAAGGTGTTGCTCCATTGGCCTCTGTCTTCCAGTGTCATGAGAAATCCAGTTCCCAGTGTCATCTCTAATTTAGACAATTTGTCCATTCACTGGGCTGCACACTTAATGGGTTGGTTTCACTCTGGAGACACTACCTTCAGTAAAGTCTTACTGATTCTTAAAAAATATCTCAGCAATTATTTTTAATTTCCTTTTTCCCATTCCTTGATTATTACATTCTGTTCTCTTTTCATGGATGTAACCTCTTCCCTCTAAAGAATAATTTAAAATTTTTTCTTTCATTCCTTGCATTGTATCTAGTTCCCATTTAGAGTCCTACTTTTTGGGTGGTTTTTATCCTTTTAAAAATTATGTTAAAGGCTTTCCTCAAGTGTTGGGTGACCTTGGCAGGGTCTCATTTAAGAATGAAGCCCTAGAAAGTTGTTTGGAACAAGTCAAATGGTCACCTAAGACGTGGGTTTCATCACACTCACCCTTGCACAGTGGATTAGGGGGAGATAAGATCACTTTCATGTGAAATGAATCAGCCGTGATGGTTCTGACAGAGAAGGACCAAGGCAAGGGCCTTATGCTAAACTGGCCTGGAGCTTCTTAGCATCAGAGCCTTGAAGAATGCTCTAGAGAAGGGTGGGAGATGAGACGAAATACTCTGTTGCAGCCTGGTCTGTGCTATCCACCCAACTAGATCTTGAATGTCCCCCTAGGCTTGTGGGACAAAGCCTTGGCCCCATACCCCTGGGCCTGGGGGAGGAAGGAGCCAGCCAGGAGGTGGTGCCCCTGCCCCCCACCACCAAGAACCTGCACGAACCATGCACTGAATTGGGAGGTCATCGAAGGGGGAGGTCACCGAGTGGCTGGCTGGAGGAAAGTAGTCACTCAGGCTGAGACAGCACATACACTCTCCTTGGGGGCCAGGGGGCCAGGTGCCCTAGACAGGGCAGTATGAAGGAGAGCAAAGGTTACCTGGCTGAGTGTGATCAGTAGTCAGCGTGGGGAGAACCAAGAATTGACTGTTGCCCGAGGGGGCTGAGACTAAAAGAAACAACGCTACAATATTGGTTTCCTCCCCCAGGGTGTAGAGGGGAGACCTCAGTGTAGAGAAGGGGCTTCAACAGGGAGGCCACTCAACCCTTTTTATCAAATAGTTGCTTACGTGGAAGGTCTTCCATTATTTGATATGTCATAGTTTACTTAAACCATTTTCTATTTGGGGGCAAAAATAAGTTTCAAATACAAAAAAGGCATCTGCACGATGGGCACTGATTTTGTAATTGTTCTTTCTCTTATTCGACAGACATTTATTGACCTAGCATCATAGATGTTCTCAGGAGACTGTGCAATAAACATGAAATTACTGCATTCAACCATAAAGATGAGGGCGGAGTGAGCTATGTGCCTGGACTGACACCGCAGCTGCCTGTGGAGTGGAGAGCAGGGTCATGTGCTGGGAAGCAGGTGGATACACGACTGTGAGATCTAGACACTGCTTTATGGGAGTTTACTTTAAAAATCTCTCAGCTTTTCTATATGTTTGAAAATTTTCATAAGTTCATAAGTTACTTAAATTCTTAACATTCATAAACGTTGGAAGAAATGTCACCTACATGTACTAGACTATTATAATCAACTATACTTTTGAAATTACCAAATCATTAAGAAATTTCTAGATTTAAAAAAAATTTCTAGGGCAGTACAGGATTTACCTTCAGCCGACACCATCCCCCCTTCCTATTCTGAGCTGCCCTCTGTGGGATGGCTCTAGTCAGGGAAGTGTCACCCTGATGGACACCTGGGAAGTGGACATGGCCATGCAGGGAGGAGACATGGCCTAACCCAGCCTGGCGGAGGAGGGTGGCTTTCGGAGAAGAGAATATTGAATCTGAGTCCTGAAGGAAGGACAGAAATGGGCCACATAAGCCAACTGAGAAGACAGGCAGGTGCTTCCAGTGAGGATCCAGGAGAGCAAAGGCACAGTGGCTGTGGAAATTAGACCCCAGCATCCTGTGCCCTGGGTCTGGCGGTTCCTGGCAGGACTTGGAGGCACCAAGGCCGGGAGTTTTTCTATTTCCGTGGCTACCATTGCCCGTGCTTAGTCCAGACCTCCAAGCCACTGAGGGGAAGTGGCTTAGGTTTCATGGTTCCTGAATGGCATAATTGGCCCCAGGTTCGCTCCCAACTCCCCTCACCCCCACCAGGCAAGCATAGATTTCTCCTGGTCCAGATGAAGGCGTAGGGGGTAGGAGTGGGTGGGAAGGGGTCAGCAGCCTGGAGAGACCCCTCCTCCTGCATGCATCCCCAGAAGCGCCTATCAGCTCATCCTCTTCGGCTGCAGAAAATTCACTAAAGGGTGGGCCAGTGTCACTGCCCATTACGACTAGACACTGCTTCTGGCTTCTCTCCTGAGCTCAGGTAGGGACATGGGCACCTGCTTTGCCACTACCGAGTAACCTGTCATCGCTGAGCCTCAGTTTCCCCATCTGTGATTCTCCATCGGGATCATGATGCCTGCCCAGCAGAGTTGGTCTGGGTCTTAGGGGTGCTACAGACAAAGGTAGGAGACCACCACGCAGGCTGGGCCTGGAGGGAAAAGTGACACAGGGCACTGGAGGTGTGGCACTCTCCAACAAGACTGACCGTAGAAGTGTCCTCCAACAGAATGCCAGCATATTCTCCAGGAGCCACAGGAAGAGATATAAAGAAACAAGTGAAACAAATTTTAATATATTTTATTGGACCCAAAATACTTGAAATATTTCAATATGTAGTCAATATAAACATTATTGACTTGTGTGTTTTATAGTGCCCCACATCTTGGTTTGGACTAAGCTACTTTCTGGGGCTCAGTGGCCTTCTAGGACCTCACATCTCGAAGTGAAGTGGGGTGTCCTAGTGCCAGAGGTGGCTGACAACCCGAGGCCTAGATGGTACCAGGCTCAGCGCTCAGAACTTAAACTGTATAACCTCATTGGCTTCTTCTACCCCTGAGGGAGAGTCTAGTCATAGACCCACTTTACAGGTAAAGAAACTGAGGCACCGAGTTCGAGACTGAAACACTGCCATTGCCACCCCCCACAGTCTGAGAAAGTCCCCAAGCTGGAAAGCGCTTCACTCCCAGACAGCCAACGAGAGGTGCTCACACCTAATCGGTGTCTCGCACGGTCTTGCTGGATCTGCCGCAGGCTCTCTTCAGTTCCCCGGTCTCCCCTTCTTAGCACCCGCTGCGGGCCCTGCACCCATGGCCACTCCATAAGAGGGTCTTTCTGTGACGCTGCCGTGTAAAACTCGGACATAGTCCCTACTGCTCTTAGCGGCCTGTGCTAATTTACCCCAGCCCCCAGGTGCTTTGTCCTTACTGTCACCAGTAAGTCCTGGGCCCCTTCCCCTGCAGGATGCTGCTCATGCTGAGCCCACTCCTGGCTACATCTAGAGACAGAGCCACTTGGACAACTATGAGAGTGGCTGGGCCCATCACAGGCAAACGTGGTGTGGCATAGCGTGTTAGTGTGTCACGTGCCCATGACAAACTACCGCACGCAGACTGAGTGGCTCAAACAACAGCAGCTTGCTTCTCATGGTTCTAGAGATTGGAGATCTAAGATAAAGGTGTCAGCAGGGGCTTGCTCCCCGCAAAGGCAACAGGGGTGGGTCTGTCCTGGCCTGGCTCAACCAGGGGGTTCTCCCTGCATGCATCTCATCTCTGTATTCAATCTCCCCTTTTTATAAGGACACCAGGCACATTGGATTTGGGGTCACCCACTGCAATATGATTTCATCTTAACCAATCATGTTCACAATAGCACTATTTCCAAATGAGGTCACGTTCTTAGGTACTAGGGGTTAGGGCTCCAGCAAGTGAATTGGGGTGGGGGACACAATTCAACCCATAACACATATATGCCACGATTGTCATTTAGAAAATGTTTTTTAAAAGAGCCTTTTCATAATAGCAAAACACAAGCTACACAGTCATAACCTTGATAAATGTGCTAACCCTGTCTGAAAATGACAGAAGCTGAAAGAAGACTTGCAGGATTGGACTGAAATGCTCTGTTCTTGGAGCAGATCACTGAAGAGAGAAAAGTGACCATTCTCCCCTTTTGATAGACTTAATGTAGGGGACATTTTGCAACCTCAATACACATCCTAACAAGGTACTTGGGAGAATTTGACAAGACAGTTCAGTAGTTTATCTAGAAAAGAAATGATTGATACTAAACAGTCGTTTACTCCCCTGGCCTCACGCTGATGAAGAGCAGAATCTGCTCCCTGCCCTTTGGGAGAGAAAAACAGCAAAAAACAATAATACCCCCCCCCTCCATAAACCTGTCTGTCCTGCTGAGGGTGGCCCATATTACAACCTGAGTCTGGAAATTAAATCTGTGGGGACCTAGAACAGAAGCAGATGCCAGGGCCGAGGTATGGACACTCAACAGGTGGGAAAAGTAAAAATCAGAGGCACATTCTCTGGATTCAGATCAATCTGAGTTTGAATCTAGAGGTGGTAGGGGGGCCTCGGGGGACTCATGCACCCTCGTGTCCTTGTGCAAACTGAGGACTTAAGTGCCACCTCTTCGATGATGGAAGGGTCGAAGGAGTTCACAGAATCACGTGCCTAAGGAGGTGGACACTGAGAAAGCACAGCTCCTACCCTCCCCCCATTCTGTTCCTGCCCCCACTCCATCCCACCTGGGGTTCACCTTTGAACTCTAGGCGACAGATTCCAACAAAGGAGAAGCCAAGAATAAAGTTGCCCACCCCCACTGCTAGTGGCCTGGTTACTGCATGGTGTCATATTCATACAATTACCACCTAGTAACTCGTAATCCTTTGCTACAAAACAGACCTTGTGCTGCAAACAAAACAAACCACCCACAAAATTCAATGGCTTAAAACAAGAGCCATTTTATTCTTAATTCTCTTGGGTCAGCAACTTGGGCCAGGCTCCGCGGGGCTGAGCTGTGTAGTTCTGCAGATCTTGCCTGGGGTCTGCAGTCATCTCAGGGCCATCTGGGGCTGTGTGATCTGAGGTGGCTGCCAGCCCACCAGGCTTCTTCCCTATGGTTTTAAGAGGCAAGAGGGGCTGCAAGGACGCTGAGGCCCAGGCTCACACGTCATTTCTGCCTCCTTCTATTGGTCAGATCAAGACATGAGATTCATGAGCTGGGAAACAGGCTCTACCTCCTGATGGCAGGACTGCAGAACATTTGTGGTCGTTTTTAATCTATAAGTAAGTGACTTCAGTCTTGCTTACATTTCTCAACATTAGTGAGAAGAGACTTAGTTCTTAGATATAGCAGGCTTCCTAAAACTTCACTGGCATCTATGGAGTTGTCACTTGCAGAGTCCACCCTCCCTGTGGCCCTCCGATGGCCCCAGGGACAGCATGCATGACCCTTGTCCTCATCCAAGGTTCGTGCATGGCCCCCTCATCCTCAATCCTGTTCTCCTCCTTGTCCTCACCTCCTCAATTTAACTCTATGTATTTAGTTTATGTAAATATTATGGGTACATCTCATTCTACTTCCTTTTATTTTATCATCTATATTATTTTCGGGTTTCTTCATGTTGACTTTATTTGATCCTAGATCATTTTAGTTGATCCACACTATTTTTTTACTTCACGTTTTTACTAAGTAGCCTTCATGAGGTTAAAAAGTCTCTTTTTATCCCTCTTTGAAAAGCCCTTTTAATATTATCAATAGAAGTTGAACTCTATGCTGTTTTCTGCATCTATTGAAAAGGACCACTACAACATGGATGTTCTTCCTCTGTCCATGTGGTGAATGACATGGGTTCTCTGGTCTTGATCAATCCCTGGAATAAATTCTGCTTGGTTTGCATGTACCTTTTTTAATGCATCTCTTTGGATTTGGTTAGCTAATTATTTAGGATTTTTGTGTCCAAGTTCATAATTGAAATTGGCTAAATAAAAGCAGATTTTAAAAGGATAAGTTTACCTAGTCTCGCCAAACAATGAAATAGCTTGTCTTCTGTTTTCTTTAAAGATCCTGTCCGTATACCTTATAATCTTAGTTATTTTAGCATAAATGCTAAATCATAGTCTACTTTTTTCACTAAACATCATCATATCTTTATACATGCCACAGTAATATTCAAAGAGTATTTTAATTACAACTGTTTCCTTTTTGTGATTACTGTAACCACTTCAGTGGACCACTTAATGCGTAATAATTAAAAAATATTTTTATTCCTGGTACAAATTCCCAGGAGTGGGGTAAAAAGATATGAACATATTTAGAATCTTGATATATATATTATTGTCTTTTCCACAAGAGAGATTAATCCGTTTGCAAGTGCCATCTATAATGTGGGGGAACAAATCTTGCCTCAAAATTTCTGCATTAGGTAACACTATTTTATTAAATTTTATAGATCTGATTGTAGCTCTTCTGTGAAGGACAATAAATAATATTTAAATGAATGAATGAGCAAATGACAAAGTGTGATCCCGCCTGACTCGCGTCTGGCTCGGCTAGGGATCTTCGCTCCGGCGCCCCCTGCTGCTCATTGTGACGCGGGCCGTGTGCTGTACCCCCAGGCAGGCAGCAGGGGCAGAGTCGGGGAGAGCCATGGCCGAGACACAGGAGCTGCTCCTGCAGCTGCAGAAGGACAACCGCGACGGGCGTCTGCGGAAGCAGGAGCTGGAGGAGATGGTGCGCGGGCTCGAGGCTGAGAGCGAGAGCCTCACTGGGCGCCTACAGGACCTGCGCGAGCGCGAGCGCAGGTGCGCGGGGAGCTCGGCTCCACCCGCGGGGCAGGCGCGCTATGGTCTGCACTGCAGGTGGCCGCAGCCGGGGCTTAGCAGAATCTAGCCAATCCGTTGGTTACTCTCCCGAACCCCGGGCCCGAACCTTTGCTTTAAGCCGTGGAGACCGGGGTGATCTCAGAGGGCCCACGATGGAAAGTGTAGCGACCCGACGTGGGCTTCCTCGGCCCAGCCACAGTTGGTTCTTCCCCGGGGCGCAGGGGACCTGAGTGTCCGCCTCCTCTCGCCGTGGCACCGCCTCAGTTTCCCCTCTGTAGCCTGCAGCGGAGGCGAAGCCAGACTGCGAGGGTCCTGCGCGGGGAGGCGCGCGCGGCGGCGCGGGAGCGCGCGGAGCGGGCCCGCGGACTGCTGGAGGCTGCGGAGCAGCGCAAGCAAGACCTAGTGAGGGCATGGCCCGGGATGGGGCAGTGCCTGCGGAGACAGTGGTGCCTCGGAGAGGGCGCGGCCCTGGATGGCGGGGGGTGCGTTGGAGAGGGCGGTGTCCTGGATGGGGCGGTGCCTGCGGTAAGGGTGTCGCCATTGACGGGGCAGGGCACGCGGGGTGGGGTGGGCAGTGCTGGCAGTGAGGACAGTACTTCGGTGAGGCCCAGGACGCCCCCTCGATCCTCCGCAGGAGCAACACAACCGACAGCTGCAGGAGCAGTGGGAAGAGCTATCAAGTCAGGTACAGTCAGCAGATGTCCCGTTTCTTGCTTCCCCTAGGAAGTCCCGCTTTAGTCTCTGCCTCGGTTCCGCCGGGTTCCTGCCTCCCAATATACACCCCGCCCCTAGAATCTCCGCAAACTCCATCCTTACAAAGCTCCACCCTCAGCTCTTCTACTACGGAGGAGAACAATTAAGTCAGCAGCGTGCGGAGCAGCAACTCGGGGCCCAACTGATGGCGCTGCAGGTGCTTGGGTGGGGCCCTGAGGGTAGGAGCGGCAGCATGGGCGGAGCCATAACCACCTGGGAGTGGGGCGGCTCCCTGCGGGGCCCCTAGGGCCGGGGGCGGGCACAACCGGGACTTGGGCGAGGCCCTGACAACCTGGGAACCGCGGTGACAAGCGGGGTCTTGAGGGCCAAGGCAGCCAACCAGAGGCGCAGCAGGATGGAGGGTGTGCCAGGCTCCTGACATTCTTTGGCTCTTCTGAAGAAACAAGTGGAGTTGCTGGAGGCCAAGCACGCCATACAGGCGGAGGGCTTGCGGAAGGTGAGGGCGGAGCCGGCGTCTGAGGGGGAGGGTCGGCTTCGGGTGTGGGTTGAGGCTGGGCAGGTGCTGGAAGGTGGAAAGAGGGTGTGTCTTCCCGAGTCTAATCGAGGCTTCCCGCGCCCCAGGGCGCACAACGGACGGAGGAGGCCTGGGCCAGCTTCCAAGAGCAGAGCGGAGTGCTGCAGGTGCTGCCCCACTCCGCTTCGAGAACCGCTCACCTCCAACTCCACTACGACCTCCACTCCTCCTACCCCAGAGCGGCAACGGCCTGTCCCCCATCCCACCCCGACCTCCCCCTCCCCAGGCCTTCCCTAGTCTTGAGACCCCACTCCGACCCCTTCCAGGAGCTGCAGGGTAAGGTGATGGAAGCGGCGGCTGCGCTGGACGCCTTGCGGGGCGGTCTGGACCTGTAAGGGATTTAGTTCTGTTGGGTATGGCGGGGCGACTGTGGCTGGGACAGATCGTCCAATTCGACGCCTGTTCCCGCAGCTGCGACTCTCAGCCTCCTCGCCGGGTGCAGGACTACGCGGGCTCCCTCATGGAGGAGGTGGCCAAGGCCGACTGTGTGAGCACGCGCCGGGCCGGGGAGGGCTGGAGTCGGTACACGCCCCCACGGGGATACCGTACACTCACGCGGGCCCGTTTCCCCACGGGGGCCCGTCAGATCCGCCCCAACGGCCCCCGCCCCCTCTCGCACACTCACTGGACTCGCCCCCCACGAGAGACACCCTCAATTCCCGGGGGACTGATTACCCGCCCCTTCGTGAGACCCCGCGCCGCGCGCTTGCGATGGAGCTGGACGCCCCTTCTCTCCCCGCAGCAGAAGCGGCTGTTCCGTGGCGCAGGCATCAGGTGAGCTAGAGGGCGGGCAGCTGGCGCGCGGGGCCGGGGTCCGCCCCCCTGCACGTGTCCTGCGGACCACCGCGGGTCTGTCCTTCAGTGCATCCACCGGTCCGCAGGCTGTGGGTGCTGAGCGCGCTGCAGACGCTGTTTCTTCTCCCGCTCGGCTTCCTGGTGCTGCCGCTGCTCTACCTAGCGGTGGTCAACCCCAACGCCCTCCGCCGCGGGCTCTGGCGCCTCCGCTCGGACAGCGCCTTCCGCCGCCTGCGCTACACGCTGTCCCCGCTGCTCGAGCTGCGTGTGCGCGGGCTGCTGCCCGCCTAGGACTCATCACGTCGGCCGAGGCCGCAGCCACCTTTGTCTCCCGTGTGGTTTCTGGGCGCCTGGGGGAGGCCGGCAGGAGACACCGGGGCGGGGGACGGAGGGTCATGTGTCCCTCGGGGCCCAGCGACCGGCCCTGGCATCGTGGCCTCCGGCTTGAGCCGGGCGCGCCCTCTTCCGGCGCCCACGTTTGGGCTGGCTCGCACCAAGGGGCTCCTCGGCGGCCCCTGCTGCTGCACAGGAGGCAACTCCGAAGGTGGGCAGTGCCCGCTTCCTAAACTTGCCTTTTTTCCTGCTAGTGATCTTGGGGCGGTGGGGGGCGGGGGCAGCTAGCTGGCCGGTCAGATCTCTGTCCTTCGGCTCTGCTGCACGGTGTTTATTCAGATCCCCGTAGCTCCCCTTCGCTGGTTTTCTCGGGGTGGGTTCTCCGTGAGGCAGGGATGCGGGCCGTCCACACCGTGGTCCGCTTCGCTGCCGGTGCAGCACCGTATGATCCGTGTTCACGACTGCAGGCTAGGGAATCTTTACTTAAGCGAAGTGTTCTGCTTAGTAGAAATGATGAACCTTGGTTTTATTTTGTCTGATACAAATGCTGCTCTACTTTTATTGCTTAGGTTTTTTTTGATAGTGAAATTGTTTTTATGTGTCTCCTTGTGCACACACACAATGGACTTTAAAAATCGTTTTATTGACTTATACTCTTTAGTCTTTTTTGGGTTAAATTTATTTATAGAATGCCGCTTACCAAATTTTATCAAATTTAAGAATTGTATCATAAAAAAAATAATAAATCTTGCCTGGAAGTCATAAAGATATTCTCATACTCTAAATATTTTTAAGTGGTGTAAATACTTTGTTTGTCCATTCATTGTAACACTTTGTTGGTAAGCATTTTACCTATTCACCCATTGATGGACATTTGGGTTGTTTCCATCTTTAGATTTGTGTGTACAGATTGTGTGAGTTCCCTTTTTCACTTCTTTTGGGTGTATACCCCAGAAGTAGACTCGCTGGGTCATTGGTAATTGTGTTAATTTATTTTAGAAATTGCTGTACCGTGTTCCACAGCAGCTGCACCATTTTACATTTCCATCAGTAGAGCACAAGGATTCTCATTTCTCCACATCCTCCCCAACACTTGTTTTGATAACAGCCATCCTAATGGGTGTGATTTTTTTACTTTCAATTTTTAGGCATTGCAGTCTCCAAGTTTTATAACTTATAATTACAAAGTCAAATCCATAAAGTGGCATCTTAGGGAAGTCTAGCTTGTATCCCTATGCCCTCCACCTATTGCCCCCACACTAGAAACATTTTTTTAATGGATTCCTTTTTTCCCTTCCTTTTTTCCCTTAAATAAGTGAACTATAAACAGTCACATCTCCTCCCCTTACTTACGTGAACAGTGTACCACATGGACTTCTCTACCCTCCCTTCAGCACCTTGCTCAGAAGAGCAGCGTGGAAACATGGGTGTGCCATTTATTCAACCTTAGTGATGTGGGTGGGTGGATTCCCATGCTTTGCTGTTACAAATAGTACCTGAACGAGGAGCCTTCTGCAAATATCTTTTTGTATTTTGCCAGAGAAGCTTTGAGATTGATTCCTGAAAGTAGGATTGTGGGCCAGAGGGTGACCACATTCATGATATTGCTAGATTGCCCAGAGCCCATCGCTGGGTCTGAGGGCCCTTTCCCCACAGCCTTGCCCCATGATGCATATTGTCACATTGGGATTTTTGTCAGCCTGGTGAGAAATGGCGCTTCAGTGTAGCTTTAATTTACATTTCTCTCATGATCAAGGTTGAGATTATTTTTTTATATTTAAAGGCTGGATTTTTTTCTGTACACTGTCCATATCATTTGCTTGTCTTAAAAATGTAGGATTATAAGGTTTTCTCAATTTTTTAAAGCTCTTACACTAGGCATTTTAACTTTGTGATCTTTTTAAAATATTTTCCCAATTTTTTTCACTTTGTTTATGGTATTCTTTTGCTAGCCGTATATTGTTTTGGTAACTAATTCACTTTCCCTTCTTGATTCTGGATTTTGGTAATTTTCTTCACTTCTGGGTTATTAGGGAAACTCACCTGTGTCTACCAACCCTTGCATCGTTTCTTAGTTCACATTTCAATCTCTGGTCTGCTTGGGACTCACTAGGGTTTATGATGTGAAGATCTTTTGCATTTCCACATGACTTTTAGACTCAAATTGTCAATTTCCATAAAATAGTCTGGGATTTTTATTGTGATTACACTGAATTGAGATGAATTTGCCAAGAATTACGTCTTCCAATACACCAAACATGATGTTACTCTCCATTTTTTATTTCCCTCAGCAACGTTTTGAATTTTTAGTGTAGAGATCTTGTACATTTTTACATGTTTGGGGATGCTATTATGAACGGTATAGATTTTTAGAATTTCATTTTCCAACTGTTCATTGCTAGCATATAGAAATACAACTGATTTTTGTACGATGCCCTTGTATACCTTTTGTACTGCAGTATTGCTTAAATCCCTTGTTTTTTGTACTTTTACATTCCTCAGCATTCTATAGACAATTTTATTGTCTGTGAAGCAGGGCAGTTTCTTCTCTTCCTTTCCAGTCTCTCTACTGCCTTTATCCCCAATGTTGATTAGAAGTGATAACACCTTTGTCTTGCTCCTGATCTTGGGGAGAATGCCTTTAGTATTTCATCATCAAGATGTTAGCTCTGAGTTTTCTTAGATGATCTTTATCAGGTTGAGGAAAGTTCCTATTTCTATTTTGCTATTTTTATGAATGGGTGTTGAATTTTGTCTGCCTATTGAAATGATCATATGGTGTTCCTTCTTTAGTCTGTTCATGTGAATTACACTAATTGCTTCTTGAACATTAATCCAACCTTGCATTACTGGGATAAGGCCCATTTGGTCACGACGGTCCATTTAATACATCATGTTCAATTTGCTAATATTTTGTTAGATTTTTGCATCTATATCGAGAAGGACATTGCTCTATAATTTTCTTGGAATGTTCTCATCTTATTTTAATGTCAGGGCCTTGCTGCCCTCCTTAAAAATGAATTTCTATTTTAAGAAAGAGCAACATTGCATTATTTCTTAAGATGTTTTGACCTACCTTGTTGGCTTTATGTTGAAAAAAATGACACCTTAATAATTTTTTCTTTAACACAGAAGTGTATGAACTAGATTACAAATATCTCTCCAGGTCTGTGGCATGCCTTTAATACAATCCAAATTAATTTAAGTATATGAACTAGATTACAAATATCTCTCCAGGTCTGTGGCATGCCTTTAATACAATCCAAATTAATTTTTGCCCTTTATTAGTGTTTTGGTTAAGAAACCTTTGTGTGTCCTGAGGTCAGCAAGACATTCTCTTCTGTATTCTAAAAGCCTTTAAAGTTTAACATAGAGCTCTATAGGCCACCTGGAAGTGATTTTGATGTCAGATGAGAAAAGCAGTCAACTTTTTTCTATATTGATATCCAGTTGACACACCATTATTCAAAAGCCTGTCTTCCCCCTCCTACCCTGCATGTCTGTTTGTGGGGAGTTCCTGGGCTTTATCTCCCCCATTGTTTATCTACCTTTGCTGGCACCAGCAAGGCATATCGTCTTAAC
Organism: Pteropus alecto; assembly: GCF_000325575.1. Classification (NCBI taxonomy): domain Eukaryota; kingdom Metazoa; phylum Chordata; class Mammalia; order Chiroptera; family Pteropodidae; genus Pteropus; species Pteropus alecto. Next base: position 7,139,954 of record NW_006433949.1, on the reverse strand, counting down.
TACTGTAGCTTCCGGATAGGTCTTAATATCTAGGTTTGTTGATCTTCAATACCAGAAAGGTTTTATTTTGACTCTGCATTTCCACATAAATTTCAGACTTGCCAATTTCCACTACACAACTTTCTGGAATTTTGATTGGCATATGCAGTGAAACCACAGATCAGTTTGAGAACAAACATCTGTATAATGTTGAGTCTTCCAGTCCAAGAATGTTACTCTGTTTAGATCTTTCAACATTTGTAGTTTTTAATATTTATGAATCTTTCTTTAGTTTTTCTTGGTATTTGATGTTTTGATATACAGTTGTAAATGGTAGTTCTAATTTGAATTTTTATTTTCAGACATACACAGGACTTTACATAGTGACCTATCACCCTGGTTATATATCCCATTTATAGATTTGGGAGTTTTATGTACAAAAATGCCATTTTCTGAGTTATCTTTCTTTCTAGAACCTTAAACTTTCTTTTTATGCCCTGACTGAACTGGCTAGAGCTGAAGAGAAATAAAGCAGACTCATATACAGCTCATTCTTATCTAGGAGGCGCAGCTTTCAATATTTCACCTGTAAGCATGATGGGTTTTTTACAGAAAGTTCCTGGTCTTTTGGGCATGGCTTTATTTCCAGTACGCCCTATCTTGAGTGCTGACCGAGCTCCCCTAACAAACTCCTCAAAGGTCTTTTGTTTCCCATATCATCAAAATAGCAACTTGATTATTCTCAAGATTTTCTATTTCAGTCTCTAGAGACCTTATTTTCTTGTCAGCTCACGGATTTAGATTTTCTCCCCAGTATTGTAAATAGTTTCTAATTTTTCAAGATATATTAATTTGCCATATTGCTGGAATCTTGTACATAACATTTGACTTTTTTTTTAAAGCTAATTTGACAAGCTCTTATTAACTATTATTGTTTGAATGCATTTCTACTATTTTATAAAATGTGCTTATCCTGCTTTTTCTGTGCTCTTCCTCCCCTCTTCCTATCTTCTGTTGGATCTTTCTGAAAGTTACTCCCTATATGACGGTATCCTATTTACTTGGCTCATCTCTACCATCCTCCCCAAACACTACCTTAAAGCATTTTAACTCTGATATTTCCTAAGATCTTACATGTATTGTCTAGTATTTTAGTTCTACTCTTTTAATTTCTAAATATTTAGGGTTCTTGTTATTGATACGTAACTTAATTCCATGTAATCAGAGGACATTCTCTGAATCATTCGAACAGCCTGTGATGGTGAAGAGATGGTGCGTTGTTACTGCTGATGTATAGTAAGTTTTATAAATGCCTATCAGGTGAAGATGGATAATACAGTTGTTCAGGTCTCCTGTGTTTACTTTCTTGCCAGTTGTTCTAATCAATTGTGGAGAGAGAGGTTAAAATCTCCAACTCTGATTGTGGAGTTATTTTCTCCCTTGAATTCTGTCAAATATTGCTTCGTGAACATTCAACTCACATGATTATGGTTCTTTTTTCCTCTATTTAACTTCACCTTAGGTCTTTATATTTTAAGTGCAATCATTTCATGTTTTTATCTATGTTTCTAATCCTTGCCTTTTAATTGGAGTGGTTAGCCCATTGATATAATTATTGATGTAGTTGGATTGAAGTCTACGATTGCATGATTTCTGTCCCATCTGTCATTTTTTCTTCTTTCTTTCCTTTTCTGACTTTTTTGATTAATGTAATATTTTTAAGAGTTCCTTTTAACTTACATATTAGCTTATTTATGTTTATTTATACTGCTCAGGACTCAAGTGTGCTCCCTGAAGCTTAGTATTTGTTTTTTACCAACTATGGAATCCCATTAGAAGTTGATAAGGGCTTCTCATTGGAATCCCATTAGAAGTTGATAAGGGCTTCTCATTCAACTTTTCTTTTAAAATTGTTTCTCATTGATTGTTTTTTTCTTCCTCTATATCTGCCGTTTAACTTATTTCTAGATTTTTTTTTTTTAGGTTTGGGTCTTAAAATAATTCGAGGGTTGTAGTGGGTGGGAATAGACAGCTGCTGCTGGGGGCTAGTGGCACAAAGATTTCGGATTCTCAGAACAGAGAACTTAAACATGAATGAGAGGGAAACAAGAAAAGACTGGAGCAGAAGCAGGACACAGAGATGTGGACAGGATGGCCAGATGGCCTCCACAGGAGCCCTCTGTGGAGACAGCTTTGGAGTGGAAAAGAGCAGTTAGGGAGGGAGATTGCAATGTTATTTTTGGTACATTTGCATTGTGGTGAGTCGTCTTTGTGAAGCTCATAATCAGGGTGCCCGGCCCTGACCCCTTCGGCACATGCAATGCCTGACGTCCCCCTGCGTGGTGGCCAGTCCTAGCTTAGGGGTTCCCTGGAAGGCCTGTGAATGCAGGCTCCGCAGCTGGCCGGCCCTTACCCACCTTTTGTCTCAGGACTCTGGAGAGGAAACACTGCCCTGCTGTCTTCCCAGCACATCTAGGAATCACCCCTCAGCTGAATGTGCACTTAGGACTTGACAATAAACCTGATATTCAAGTTCGACACAACACTTTTGTTGATTATTTTCTCCATGTTGGTTAAACCTTAAGTTGAACATAATTTTTTTTTTTATACACTAGAAAATACTTCATGTACCTATGAAATAAGATAGGTAGGGAATGTGTTCAGTGCAAATTATTCACACCCAAGCAGAGAGAGTGCCATCAGATGATTGTCGTTTCAGTCTCACATGCCACATGTGGGCCACACCTAAAGAAGGAGTGGGGGGCCAGGCTCTGCAGGGGTGCACTTCTTTTGTCCTGTATGTCCTATGAAAATAACTCCATTGCATGAAAATGGCCGTGAACAGTTCACACCCTTTGACCTTGCACAGCAGGGGGGTGGGGAAGTGCTTGCACAGCTCCATGATTGTGGACAGCTTGGGTAGGGGAGCCACGACAGCTGATGCTCTGACGCCACCCTCAGTAAGGAATGTCATTCTGATAGTACTGGATCATGTCGTAGGTCCGGCTCCTGGAAGGCCGAGAGTAAAGGGAGGTTGTAAGGAGCCTGTGCCATTCTAGGGCCCCTTGCCCCTCTGAGCCCCCCACACATCTCCTTCACCCTGGCAGCTGCACTTGGGAGTCCACACTGCTACCCTCCCTGGAAGTGTGAATGCAAACTGGCAGACCCTCTGGCCTCCCCGCAAGCCCCTCCTCTGCCTGGAACATTCCTTTCCCGACCAGTGACCATGGCCATGCGAGTCCCATTCTGCCCCATCTCCTGCTCGGCCTCCTCTGAGGCCACCTCACACTCAGTGGGCCCGGAATGTAGACTCGAGTGGACGGCCGTTCCTCAGCCAAACACCTGCCCTTGGTCCTGGGGCCCAGGCACTGGGGACCCAGGAGTCCGTCTGTAGGAGCTGCCCTGTGGCAGACGCCACTCCAGCCCCTTGGCCTGGTGTGTGGTACCCAAAGGAGTGAGGCCATGCTCAGCGTCCTTTCTTATTTTACCAACAAAACAAATAATCAGAAGAGATATTCCTCATACTGCCTTTCAAACCCCTCTTGCTGACTCAGAGATGTCACGTTCCCCACACCAAGCTACCTCACAGCCCAGCCTGTCCCCACCCAGTCTTTTCCTGTTCTTGTTAGGGCCCTAACCAGGACCAGTTCTGGTCTTCCTCTCAGACTCCAGCCGTCTCTGCACTTCTCGGGAGCCTCAACCAACCCCATGTGTGTAGGTAGCTCTTGTGTGGGTGGCTCGCCTCACCCACCTGCTGGAATCACGTCCACTCTGTTGTTCAGCCCAGACACCTCAACGCCATCTGCCATCCATCTCTGATTATCACACCCTCTGGGAGCCCATCAGGGAAGCCTGGGGCTCCACCTTCAGAATCCAAGCCCACCTCGTCACGCAGCTCTGCCATCGCTCACAGCAATGGCTGACTGGCTAGTCACCACCTTGTCACTCCTGCCAATGCTCCTTAACTGGCCCTTCTGGGCCGCACATACCTCCCTGGAGGCCTTTTGCACCTATGGCTCCCTTACCCTAACAGACTTGGCACCGGGGTGGGGGCACAGCTTTCAGCCTCCAGGCCTCTGCCAGGTGTTTCCCTCTACACCAGCACCCCATCACCCTGAGAAAGCTCCCTTCGGGGTGTGTGGAACTGAATCTCCTGAGCCATCCATCAGCTTCCTTGTCACCTGGCCCAGGCATGGCCCCACATAGGTGCCCAGACTGTACCGGTGTGTGGTGGGTGAGGCAGAAGGGAGGGCAGGTGGGGATGACTCACCTGTTGCTGAGGAAGCAGCTCTGAATGACCTTCATGATAAAATTTGCAGCCTCTCGCTCGGTCATGTTGGGGCTGAACCTGTTCCTGGGGAAGAGTTCACATCAGGGCCACTGTCGTCAGAGTCGCTCCCACCAGACTGACCTCCCCAAGGGACATGTTCCTGCCTTTGCCAACAGGCATTTGTGAGAATCTGTTCAGCTGAGGGTCAGGCCCAGGAATGTTCCCTCATGGGGACAGTGTTGTGAAAGTGAGGCCTCACTTATTGTGGAGACAGTTTCCAGCTAGCCTAGAGGGCTCTGTTCCCTTCCCCAGCACCTCTCGGGCTAAGCAGCCCCATGGCTGGAGGAGGATGAGCAAGGGGGCTAAGTCACTATGGCTCTGGGGCCCAGGGATAGCACTGCATCCCTGAGAAAAGAATCTGGGCATGTCCTCAGCTATGACTGGCAGAAGCACAGTCTGGTGATACGCCTCACCCAGGAAATCTGTCTGCTCTGGGGTTCCAAGGAGAGTACTCAGCCTCATTAAGATTCAGTTACCCCCACCCAATAGGCTCCCATCTCCATGGACGACTGCCCCCCAATGGCCTGTATGTTTGCCTAAGACCTACTTCAAGAGCTTGATTGTCTGGCCACGGAAGCAGGGCAGACCCGTGTCCAACATGAGGGTGACCAGAGAGACGACCGCATCCATGTAGGGCCTGAGGAGACACAGGGAAGGAGGTGAGCAGAGCCCGGCGAGCGGGGTGGCCCCGCCTACAGTCCTGCAGCCCGGCTGCTGCCTGACAGCCGCTCACATGCTGGCTCCCCCCACCTCCCTGCGGCCTTTCACATCTCCCAGGGAGGCACTGCAGCCCACAGGCTGGGGCTGCTCACACTCCCCTGAAGGACCTGAGCAGTCCCGCTTTGCTCCCACCCGAGGCCTCTGGCCATGGTTTCTCTGCCCAGCTGAAGAAGTGTGGGCTGCAGCACAAAGATGTCCCGACCTTCCTTTTGTTGTGGGGCGGTGGGCACGAGCAGGTGTGATGTAAGCTCTGACAGACTCTGGGTTGGAGTCTAAGTGTCAGCACACACTGCTTTGTGGCTTGGCCACATGACACTCTAAAACCAGGACAGTGAATCTCTGGTGTGCAGTCTGGGGATAGCAGGTGCTCAGGCTTGGGTGAAAAGGGTGAATGGGGTGCTTAAAAGGGACCCACAGGCACTGGCAAGTGAAGCCAAGCCCAGGAGTTTGCAGAATGTGGCTGGACAGAAGGTACTGGCGCAGGTGGGAAAAGAGAGGCACTGGAAGGCAAGGCCTGGGCATACGCGGGCCCAGGCGGCTCCAGCACCTCCCTTGCTCTCTCTGAACCTCAGTCCCTGTATCCACAAAGGGGCCTGTGAAGGCCCCATGGGACCTCTGAGGAGCTGGCCTTGCTAGATGAGTGGCACTGAGAATTGGTGCCCGGCTTACCGCACAGCCAGGTAGCCACGGACACACATCTCCATGAACCACTTGAAGGGCGTGGCCTCCATCTTGCCCCCCATGATCATCACCATCTCATCTGTCAGCTTTATGTCTGGTTCCCAGCCGAGGTTGCCACCCGGTGAGCTTTCGAACATGAAGCCAAAATCTGCAAAACTCCCAAAAGCCATTTGTGATGGGATGAGATGCCAGGGCAGTGATGTGGGCATGCTTCAACCAGGGTTTGGAGCCACTAGCTCCCCCACCCCAGGAGCTGGCCACAGGCTGTGTTTTCTTAGGGACAGCAGGGGAGGAGCAGGCAGGAGAGGAGAGGAAATGGAGTCAGGGAACCAGGTAGGAGCAGAGAGAGGCTGGTGCTAAGGCGATTCCAGTTTCCAAACCCAGAGCTCCCTGTGTCCCATGGCCCCGGCTACTACTCCCACCCCCAGCACCCTCCCAGCAGCCAACAGCTAGGCCTCAAAACTGGACTTGAATCCTGACTCTGACACTTCCTGGCTGGGGACCCTACTACGCCTGCTCCTGTGTGGGGTGCCCCGGGCTCCAGAAGAAGGGAA
>NW_006433949.1:7123989-7133659 GCF_000325575.1 Pteropus alecto | reverse complement strand
AGAGGAGGGCGCTGGGCTGGCTGACCGATGTGGATGATGTGGCCCTTCTTGTCCAGCATGATGTTGCCGTTGTGCCTGTCCTTGATCTGCAGCAGGAACAGCAGGAGGCTGTAGGCGGCCATGCTGCGGATGAAGTTGTAGCGCGCCTGTGCAGAGAGAGCCAGTGCTTATGACGGCCCTGGGGCCGCGCCTGTGGGTGCTCCCCTGGCTCTATGCCTGGGATTCCTGTGAAGGGGCGGCAGCCCCTTCCCCCCACACCCATGAATTCTCTTGGGACATCCATGTTGAGGTTTCTTTAAATACCAAGGAAGGTTACGGGGTGCCTTGGTTTTACTCCTCAAATGTAGGAAATCAGGAAGCAGGGTGCAGGGGGGAAAAACAGAGAGCACAAACAAGTCCAGCCTAGGGCCCGCTCTGCTGGTCACCTGCTGGAAGGCCAGGGTGGACTCATCTCCATACTGTCGTGTGAAGTAGTCGTACATGCCGAAGTCTGTCTGGCGGCCCAGCTGGTCCCGAGAGGTGCAGTCAGGGATGCACTCAATCACCCCGCACTAAGAGGAAGTCCAAGTGCAAGGCCTGTGGGCTGACTGCTCTCGGCCAAGGCCTGAGGGGCAGCCACCTGGGGTCCTGTGGGGAACTTACCCCGGGGGCAGTGGCCACCACACGGTAGGGGAAGACAAAGAGGTCCAGGCCGACCAGCTGGAAGATGTTTTTGAAGAGGTCAATGATCTGCAGGGCCAGCATGTCCTGAGAACCGAGAAGATGAAGGGTGAGTGGCTGGCTTCCTCCTGCTCACATGACCCCCAGGGGCCCTGCCCAGCAGGGGACGGAGGGAGAAGGGAGGGAGGCCTAGGCGAGCAAAAGCCTGAAGGGCCTGGACTGACACTGCCCACTGGGCTGAGCCCAGACCCTTGGGACCACCAGGTACTGGAGTGAGCATAAAGCCATTTAATTTTAGCCTGCCCGGTGCAGGGTTCGAGTAAGGGGCACCCACTCCACGGCAGCTCCTTCTGTGTGGCTAGCGGGTGCATAGTCCTGGAGAGGAGAGACTTCTGGGTTTGGCAGAAAGCCCTGACTTACTTACTCTGTGGACCTGAACCCCATGGCAGAAGCAAAGCTTCGTATTTCTGTGTGTGAGGTTCGGCAGCGAGGCTCGCCCAGAGCCTTGGAGAGGCAGGCCCACCGCCACCAGCCCAACCCCAACCTGGTCCCCTACCTGTCGGCAGTCATCTCCCACTTTGAAGATGGCCGCCTGCCAGGAAATCTTCTGGTCATCAGCCTCCTGTGTGCCGCACTGGTCCTCGGAATCCGAGTGGCACCGCAGACCTGTGTGTGGTGGGTGGAGGCTGCCTGTCAGCCTGAGGGCAGTGAGAGGCCCTCTGAGGGTGCTGAGGAGACCCAGCCTGGAAGGAGCCCAAGGAAACTTGGGGATTGTTCTTGGGAAACTCTGAAGCCACTGAGGGCCCAGAAAATGTCTAGGATCAGTGGGTAGAGTCATAAGGTCTTAGGGCTTTTCCTAAGAATATTTAGACTTAAATGGAACTGAAGCCAGGTCCCCTTTTCATTGGAAGTGAGGACCCAGGTGTGCCTGGGGTCACCAATGGGCACTGTAAGCTGGGGGCAGGAATTGTGTCCATCTGCACCCTGAGGTTCGTTCACTAGAGCCCTTGCAGGGAGCACGACCCTGGTGACACCCTGATGTCACACGTCTGGCCTCTAGAATTATGAGAATAAATTTCTGTTATTGAAGCCACCTAGTCTGTGGTCACTTCCATGGCAGCTTGAGCAAATGAGTACACCCCACAAAGCCCTGGCCACTCTGTCTTGAGAAGATGCCTACTGGACTGACTTGGTGGCCAAACTTCACTGGTCTGTCACTGCACATGAGCTCTGTGCTGTCCCCAAATGAGGTGTCACACCGAGAGTGGATGGATGGCCATCAACCCTCATGGGGAGCTGGTAACAAACTAAATATGCCAAGAGAAACTGGATTCAGGAAGGAGAGACACTTAGAGAAACTACATCGAGAATTCTCCACTGACCTTCTTTCTCGAGTTCACTAACACCACATCGTTTCACCTTAAATTTAGCCAGATATGGAGCTTTTGCAGCACTGAAAAACAACAACAGAAAGAAAGTAGCACAAGTGATATGGCGAACAGGAAGCCCACACAGGAGTAGCCAAGGGAAGGGCAGCCTCTTACCTCTGCATGGGCGTCCCCGATTTGTAGTCAATGTCCAGCACAATGGCCTCTGGATTGCTCGGCAGGTAGCAGCCTATGCAGGGACAGAAGGCAAGTCACAGGGAGCCCAAGGATGACAATGGTGAGAACAGCTACCTTCAATACCTAATTCCCCTTATAGAGTCCACCCTGTGGACAGGATGACGTATGGGGGCCTTCTAGGTCCTCATCTGTGGTACTGATGACTTCTTATTTCACAGCTAAGAAGTCTTTCTTTCTTGATTCTGTGATCTCTCCCTGGATCCTTCCTGATGTCTACTGAAGGGGCTACCACCTCCCAGGAGACGCTTCTCTAAGACGATGCACTGAACCCTCAGCTTACAGGCCCATCATGCTGCTCCTGGGGCCCCCATGGCCGCCCAGTGCCAGAGCAGAGCCACCCACTCTCACGGGACCCATGCAGGAGCTTCCTACCCTGCTCTGCTCACCCAAACACCCTCTGCTCTTGGACTCAGCCCACTGACTGGAGCTCCCCACTTTCAGCACATGTATCAAGTAGGAGGACAAGAGAAAGCCCATTCTTGGCCAAGGAACTGGCAGTTGCTCTGGCGGAGTGGACTCCCTGAGCCCCTGGGAAGTGGGAGATGTGGGCTTCAAGGTGTAGCCCTGAAACAGGAAGGACTGAATCTCTTGAGGGGCAAAGTGAGGCCTTGCTGTGGGCTGCAAACTGGCTGTCCTACTGGGGGAAGAAGAGGCAAGGCAGGACCACATGGTCCTCTCCCCTCCCTCTCACCCTCCTTTACCCCCCAGCTCCAGCCTCTCTCACAGATGCAATCTCTAATCCTCTGCCCTACAGCCCTGGCTGGCTCCCCAGTGCCGCCAGGACAGGCCCTAGCAACATGGTCTGCAGGGAGCTGGGGGCTCGCTGATAAGGGAAATGAAGTTCCGTGTGGATGTCAAGCCTTCTCTGAGAAACTGAGCTGGCAGGGTAGGAAGCTCAACAAAACAAGTCAAGGAAAAGTCTGAACCGAGGCCCACGCTGGCAACCTTGCTAAGACCAGCTGGTGTGAACATTTGGACAGGACAACCAAGATTTTGAAAAAACAAGTTTATACCAATGTTGAAAAATGGAGAGCTGTGCAGTGAAACCTGGATTGCCACCCTGACTTGAAAAAGTACACACTGGGCTCAAATTCCTGCATGGTTAACAGCTGCAGGCACCAGGGAGCAGCTGCCCACCCGGGGGACACAGACACCCTTGTCCAACAGGTCCCAAGCACACCTGTGATGCCTCTAGTCTCGTCTCATGCCCACTGTCTGTGTGACCTATATTGCTCCTGTTACACTGGAGTTCAGAAACCTTCTAGAAAAACAGCTGCTAAAGACAGTGTCTCGGTCTTTAGAAAACAGTAGGCAGCAAGGAAGATAAAGAGTGCCCACTGAGAAGCAGCTCCCGCTCACCAGTGGCAGATTCTGGGGAGGGGCGCACTGGGCACCTAGGACCCAAGTGCAAGTCGAACCAGCCCCACTGCTGGTCTTCACGCCCACCCCGCACTCCCCAGCCCCTGCACTCTGCCTGCCTGAAGGAAGAGGTCCCTCTCCTTAGTCTCCAGAGGCCACCTACTCACCAGGCTGTACTTTCACTTCAGACAGAGCTGACAGACAAGCCTTCTTTCTCTCGTCTCCTTTAGGGTAGGGTCTGAGAAACAAGACAGAAATGCTCTATCTCTTGTAGAAAGTGGCCTTCGAGACTTCTGGGAGACAGCCCAGGGCCCCCTCCTGTCTGAGTCTCTCTCTTCCTAGCTCTGGCGACTCCTGGAGGCCTTGCTAGGCCCAATTCCTCCAGGAGCACAGCAATTCCTGCCCAAACTCCTCCTCAAGAGGCAAATCAGTGAAACGACAGGAGCTGCAAAGGAGTCTGGTTTTCCTATCACCACTACGAGGCTCCTTCGGAACTTGGAGAGAGCAAACTGTAGGACAATATCCAGAATAAAACTAGGATGTTTTCTGAAGGTTGTATGGCCAACCTCCTTTCAAGAGAGCAGAATCCCACCCTGGCTGTTCCATTAGCACTTCTCGGGCAATTCCCACGAGTTAGGACCAGAGGGAGTGCTGCTTACTTGATGATGGCTGACACGTTGGTGATCTTGTTAAAGAAATCAAATTCCCGCTGGTAGAAGTCCTTGGCTGGGCCCGACAGGGAGCCTGTGATTTCCTCCACTAACTGCTCCAGGAGATCACCGATGTCGGCTGACAGGGAAACCGAGAGGGTGAGCCTTTGGCTGAGCCACAGAAAGGCCCTGGAGGAACCCTGCATGTTTGCCCGTCACAGAGTCTGGGTATTCACCGGCACCTAGACCAGTCCTCAGAGATGGTCTGCTTATCCCTGGGGATCCCCGGGACCCTCTCAGTAGACCCCATATTTAAAGTCACACCACGAAGTTTGCCTTCCTTAGTGTTGACACTTGTGAGGCTATGAACATGCAGTGGGGCTGAGGACACTAGTGGTCACAGGAGCCTCATGGCTCTGCTGACTAACGTTAGTTAATACTGCCTGCTAAAGTCCACGTAAACCAAAGCTCTTAGAGGGTCCCAGTGGTTTTTAAGGGCATGAGGATGATTAAGACATCTCTGTTTGAGAAGCACTGTCCCGGGTGGCCACCTTGTTCCGACACGGGGTCACTGGGTCAGGCACAGGGACAACTGCTTGGGAGTTCAGCCAGAGGAGGAGGGTTCTGTATGTGCCTGGGGAGCTACAGGACAGGATCCACAGGGGCAGGGGGCAGGCAGGGTGGACAGAGGATGGGCTAGCAAAAGCTTGGGGAAGGGGGTGTCCTGCTCCTGCTGTATCTTAAAGGTGAGGTGTTCCTGCCAAAGGATGGGAGGCAGAAGGAACTACAGGCTGGGGCAGATGGGTCATGGAGGGCCCTGTAGGATGAGGAAGGCTCAGCCTCTGGGCAGCCACGGAAGGTGTTAAAGATGTGGGGTGAGCCTTGAGGGAAGATGACAAAATACTCACAGTCTTTCTGGTGCCCCTCTTCATCCAGATAGATGTTTGTTTTCATGTTCCAGATAAACTGGTGTGCCAGAAGCTGGGATTTGGCTGCAGCCCACAGAATATACTCCCGCACATAGCCCATCTGAAGAAGAGCAAGGTCACCATCAGCCCAGGCTGGGAGCCTCTCTCCCCGAAGACGGACTCTCTCTAACCCAGAGCATGCGCTGACTCCCAAAGCTTGCAGACCTGGCAAGAAGTGAGGCCGAGTGGTTTCCGGCCACATGAGCAAACTCTTCTGTGTCTGTGGTGAGTCCAGCTTAGGGGCCAGGGCTAATTTTGGGGGTGCTAGGGTCTGCCATACAGGGATGAGTCAGCTTTGTCTCCTCTGTTGCTTCTCCTGGATTCAAAGAACCAGGACTCTCACCAATTTCTGCTGTTGCCAAGTACGAAGAATAAGTAGGCTGGGAACTAAAACTCGTCTGTAAGCTGGCTGTTAAGAACAATGGTCCACAGTGATGTATGGGTTCCAGAAAACTATCTAATGCACAGATACTTCATGAGTTGATATATCACAGCCACCATCCTAAAGGACCTCTCTTCCCTTAGTCATTTCCTGCCACTCATAACACCAGTTTTAATTACTGTGTCCTAGATTAAAAAGGCAGCCTCTTCCTCGATGTGACAGTTTGTGGCCCCTCATCTGATAAAATCTTCCTTGGATTTAGGTGGGTGGGCTTACCCAACAGGTCAAATTTCAAATAACTCATCACTTTGGGTTTCCCAATTCTAACCCAGCAAAAGGATCTAAAGATAAACTATGAATACTCAATTTGTAGTGTATATAAATATGTTTGCAGAGCTTTCAGGTTCGTGAAATGCCTGAGAGCAGCACGCCTGGAGAGCATGGAGGCGCCACATCCCTTTCCACAGACCCCTTGTCCTATGTATCTCGTCCATCTGGCTGTCCCTGAGTAATATCCTTTTATCATAAACCGGAAATATAATCACTTTTGTCAAGACCATGAAAAGGGACGCATAAAGTAACAAACCAACTCTTGTTACGAGAATAGAAACTGTGGCAGGACAGAATGAACAAGGAGGAACTGTCATCAGACACTTAGGACCACAGAGGCTTCCAGCTTTGAAAAAGATTTCAGCAATTTATTCCTGTGTAATTTTTAATCCTATGATATATGCCTTGCTAGCCAATTTGGTTGAAATACATATATAATTACGCGTAGAATGACATAGTTCCAAAGTCAAAATATACTAAGCGTGGTCACTTCCATCCTGTTTGCTCCCTCTCTGGCCATTTTTATTAGTTTTGGTTTACTATTCTTTTTAAAAAAGTATAAGTAAATACATATACACATTTGTATCCCCTCAAGCTTAGACTTAAAAAGAAAACCCCTAAAAATGGAAAACAAGAAAGAAACTAATGATGCTACTAGCTGAGTCCTGAGTTGGTATAATCACCCAGAGAAAAATCACTTCATGTGACTTTAAAATAGAGTCATCTGACTGTATGTCCCTAATGGAAAATTTACTAAGGACAAAAAGGCAAAAAATCTGACCCCATTTTCAATAATCATCGTCAGTTATAATATTGGTATTGTTATTTTGAAACTATTAAACATATGTAGAATAAAGCAAAAAGGTAGTATGTTGATGTTTAAGAACCAAATTGTTTAGTATTAAAAGGTTCTAATATAAAGTCAAATAAAGTAAAAAACTGTAATCCTACATTTGAATTAGAAATAGTATAATCTCATGATGTACCTTTTTTTTTTTCCCAAAAAAAGCTCTATCTACGGGAAAGGCCTAGAAACAACACAACCTGATCGCCATAAGCAGGCTTAGCATTCAGAGTACAGTGTCGTGATACCATTTCTCATAGAGTGAACCAGATTTCCTCACAAAATTGGGGATTCCACGTCTGAGGCAGGAAAAGAACAAGAAGAGCTTAGAATATTTTGTTATTCTAGAAAGCAAGGAGGTTTTCAAAGACTAAATAAAGGTCAATCAGGAGTTCTCAGTAGTCAGAAAGATGGGCCTCAAAAATAACTGAGGTGGACTGGTGCACATTAAACATGTCAAAACCCATGAATTTATGATATTTGGGAGGAAAAAAAGAAAAACTCACTGGTCATCTTTAAATAATGCTAATGAACTAACTTATTATTTTAAGAACTAGGAAAAAAAGGAACACAGAAAAAATCAGAAATTTTTTGAAAAGCAACTTATGTAAATTAATAGCCAATAAAACAAACCAAAGTCCTCTGCATCTCCACGTGCTAGCTGCCTCACGCTAACCGCAACCTACTTGGTCCTGTTCCTGTTGAGCATGCTAGGCAGAGACTGAGCACACCACCTGCCTGGGACGCAGTGTTCTCTGGTGGCCGCCACCATGCGCTCATGTAGGAACCCTTGGTGCCCACTCTTACCCCCTCCTCTGGATTAGGCCTTTCTGCTAGGCCCATATGGAGGCAAACACACCAGAAGGGAGAGAAGGGGGAGAAGCTACCTGGAGGAGAGGTGCATCATAACAGTACACAGTGCTGGGACTAACGAAAAGGCCCCTGCTTGGCAAATGTCCTACACGGTATTGGAATCACCTGCTCAGAGTTAGAAGGCTTCTGGCAGCTAGTTACCTAGGGCAAGACCTGGTCTACCAAGAGAGGTTGGCTGTGATAGAAGCAATTTGGTCTATGGACCGAGATGGAGCATCCTGCTAATCCGTGGGGAAGAAGCCCACCCTGGGACACCCAGCCACAGCACTCATAGCTGCTATGGAGACTAGAGTAGTGGGAGGCAGCCTAGAGGTAAGCTGGTGCCACAGGGCTCGGCCAGGACGAAGTAGGGAAACAAGACTGGCACATGACAGTGGGGAACAAGATCAGCAGGTCGGGGAAGAGGCATATGCTGCTGCTGCACTCAGACACAGGCATGGCAGGTGGCGCTGCCCCGAGGCATGGGCAATGTGGGTTCTGGGTTGTGGCCACCCCCATGAGTGTTTTCTGTGCTAGCCCTGTGCTAGGCGTCTTATGTACATGTACGCTCATTAGGGTGGGCCCTCATCCAATCTGACTGGTGTCCTTAAGAAAAGAGACACACAGAGGGATGACCATACGAAGACACAGGGAGAAGATGGCCTTCTACAGACCAAGGAGAGAGGCTTCAGAAGAAATAACCCTACCAACACCTCAGTCTCAGACTTCCAGCCTCCAGAACTGTGAGAAAACACATTTTTGGTGTTTAAAACTCCTGCTTTCCCCAGGCCATATTACTTTGCTATGGCAGCCCAATTAGCAAACTAATACATTCGTCATCTCACCTATTCCTTCTCAATACTTCCCACTGAAGAGACGAAGGAGCCGGGTTCAGGATCCCCATCCAATGAGTAGGAAACCCAGGCCAGGCTACCCAACCCGAGCAAGTGGCTGGGAATGCTTGTAGAACCTGCTCACTCTGCAGAGCGAGACTGGGCCTCAGGGTGAGCTGGGTGACTGGGGGCGTCCTGGCAATGGACACCAATGGCAACTACGGCCAGGGGTATGTGTGAGAGGAGCTTGGGGACCGTGGTCACAGGTCAGTGGCCCTGCTGCTGAGGCCCTGCATAGCCTACGATCTCCTGGACTGGAGACACGCCTGTTCACCAGGCTAGGCGTTGAGGGCAGGGCAGTGTGTCCTCACCGTCAAGAGCCCCCTCCCTAGAGCCCAGCGTAGCTCTCAGAGTGAAGAGAACAAGAGCACATGTAGGTACAGCCTTACCTTGTCATACCTGAGGGCCTGCACGATCTGGGGGATGTAGAACAGGATGGCGTCCTGCAAAGGAGAAGTGACCATGATCCTAGGGGAGAGGGGACAATTCCCTACCTCTAGGAAAGGTGAACAACTCAACATGGATGGATGCCCCAGGTTCCCGTCCCCTGTCCCCCACCCCCAACCTGGGACTGGCCCTGCTGTCACTCAGACTACAGGACACTATCCTCGTTGGAGACCACAGCAGGACTGAGAATGTTGGAAAGCCAAGAGGACAGAGAGGATAAAGGCCAATGGCTCAAAACACATGATTGGTGAGAAAAGCAAAGGGAACAAGGGAGAGAAGAGTCGACCGGTGTTCACTGCTGGGGGCCTGCTTGGGGACAAGGGCTGAGACCTGTGTGTTGTGTGAGCAGACCTGTGTGCTGGGGCTGCAGTAATTCAGAGTCTGGAACATTCTACTGTCACTATGCCTGTCATGTGGGGTTGCTGGGCAATGAGCCTACACAGCCACAACTGGAACCAAACTTAAGTAAACTTCCTTTTTTAACTCAATTAAAGTTACAAAGAAATATAACTAGGAAACATATCTGAATAGAACTAAATCTATCTTCTATGACTAGCTGAACAGAAATAGGGAGTGAAGACGTGTGCTAAGATGGACCAATGTTTAATCAGGTGTACATCCAGGTTTGAGATAAAGCCTGTCTTTCATCTCTCCACCTAA
>NW_006433949.1:7086647-7123870 GCF_000325575.1 Pteropus alecto | reverse complement strand
TACATGCTGGAGAAGTAGGAGAGGCCGGTGGGTGGGTCTGCAGGCGCCCAGCACAGCACGTGGCTGAGCTCTGGCGCATCGGCATCGATGGTGTGCCAGGTGACTAGGAACTGGGAAGGAAGCAAGGAGATGGTCTGGCTCAGGCAGTCCCCGATCCCCTCTAGAAATACCCGGCTCCATCCCACTTCATAAGGACAGTCTAGAAAAGTGATGATTTAAAGCCTTTAAAGCAATATGGGAAAAGGCTTCTGATAGTATAACAGCGCAACTTCAAATAGGGTGAAGCACATTCAGTATTTTTCTACTGTAAACAACAAATGCTTCACATGAGGAGAGGAAAAACGGAGATTGAAAAATCATTATACCACTCAGGTCATCAGGTTTTTGTCACATATGTCACATTTCTAGTTTCCAGGCATTTCAGGCATTTTTGTGCATGTTGATCCCAGGACTCGGCACGCACTACGCTACCTTGATAGCTTCAGGGATGTCGCTAACGGCTCCTGGGTCCAACCGAACCAGACGGGTCACTTCATTGCCAATGGCTTCTGTGTTCTTAAACCTACAGACACAGAGGGTATGGGTGGGGTGGCCTCACTGGCGGAGGGAGAGGCGGAGGGAGCCCTGCACTGGAGGAATACAGATCAATGCCAAGCGTTATCTAAACACAGTATACATTGTCGATGCACTGGTAACTCCGAATACAAGTATTTGCAATAGACAGCATTATGACCAGCTATAACAAAATCCCAGAACTGTTTTGACCAGTAATTATCCTACCTCACCACTCAAAGAATGCCTCCCTTTACAGTCCTTGCCTTCAGAACACCACTTTGCCCTGGCCCCTAAAGTGGTACATCTAGGGAGTGGAAGCCCGTGGGTGAGAAGGCACTTTAGCAGGTAGGAGGGTGGTGTGTTTTCACGCTAATGCAAGGTAGACTTTCCATAAACACTGTTAGGCTGTGGTTGGTCCTGATCCAGAGGACTGAATGAATTAGAACCAGAAGGAGGAGGCTGTCAGTAGGTAAGTGTGCGCTCTTGGGGAAGAAAGGTCATCCCTGCACGCATTCACATGGGGTGGGACTGCACACAGGGCCTTAGAAGTCCCTCTCAGCTACCACTGATCTAAGAGTTCTATCCCTGTAAGACTTTCATAGGAGAGTTCACAGTACATTCAGTGGCTGGCTGCCTCCTCCGAGTAGCCTGCCACTGAAAGATGACATCCTGGAACAAACCCAAACCCTCCCCAGGACACCTCCATGGAGTGGCAGCCTCTATGTACTTCTTTCTTCCTTGAATAAAACCGGAGCCCTGAATGTGCCGATGTGGCCTCCTTGGGCTCCAGGGGTTGGGACACCCTGTAGGCGTCTGTGCGGGGTGAATGTACAGAGGACCAGCCTGCTTAGATCACTTCCCTGACTGTCCTTGGCAGTGACACACTGCACACTCCTCCCTGCTCAGGCCCCCTTACACTGGACCTCTGGCAAGGCCCTTGTCAGGCAGGTGTGACCTGGGCTCACCTGGCTGGCAGCTGCACGGCCAGGTAAGGAGAGATGCTCCAGGCGAGGTTCACGTTATCTTTCCACTGCTTCTCACTCAAACTAAAGTACTTGGACCGCCAGTTGGCCACGCTGTTCTCCCCAGCCTGGTCCAGCTCCAGCTCTGGGGCCGACAGCGGGTTGTACCAGGTGATGAGACGCTCAATCTCGGTGGCCTGGTGAGATGAGACAGATGATGGAAACTTCTGCCCCCATATGCTGCTCTGCTCCCTTCCCTGCCCCTCCTGGGGCTTTGGGTGTGTGGTGGGCGGTGCCTCACCAGCAGAGACAGGAGCAGTGTTCTGCGCTTCATGTAGTACTTGTGCAGCTGGGAGCCCCGGTTGGTTTTCTTGGACATGCCTGGGAAGGAAAGAGGAGCCATACATGTGTTCTTTGGAGGTCTCTGGTCTGTCTTTCGTTTCTAGAACCCAGGGGAAGCTGTCTTTCAGTGCTCTGTCTACCATCTGAGCCGCCAGGATGTGACTTAGACCTGAGGGATCTTTTGGCACACCTTCAACTGACCTGACTTCTTGGAGATGGTCGACATGCCGCTGGATAGAGGGTAGGTGTTGATCCAGCCTTGCGTGGCCTGTTGGCGAGAGCCAACCGCTATATCCAGATTGCTCCGAGTGTCTTGGTTATCTGTGGGCAAACACATTATTGCTACTAGAATAAAGTGTCTGGATTTTCACCAGAGATAAGGTAATCAGTGGAGGACCATGGAGGGGGAGACACAGTCGACGATAGCTTTGCAGAACTAACCTAGACATCCAAGAAGTTCTTTATTTCACCATTCTAGATGAAAAACTTACTAAAATTTATTATAGTCCTCCTAGCTGTTAAAATAGAATAAAACAAATATAGTAGTGATCTTGATAAATGAAGGCAGTTATCTGATCTCCAGGATCATGTAGTCTTTTAATACAGTAATAATTTGAGGACTCGTCGGGGCAGATGATAAGGGTTGTTTGCCCTGTTCTAAGTGGAGCCAGGAAGCTGACTTAGGAAATTACTGTGCCTGCAATTTCATTTTTCTTTTCTTTTCCTGGCAGTCAGGTTGTCAGGTGCAGGTCTGAGAGCAGAAGTCTCATCTCTAATTTGCGGTGTGGGATCAGCTCTGAGCTTAGAGAAACAAGAACATGGTTTCCTTCTAGAGGTTTGCTACTTGATTACACTTCAGCATCTTTTCTTTACTGGCTAGATTCTATTTGTCCTTAGAAACTCAGCTCACATTATCACCTCTTCTAGAAAACTATCCCCAGCTCCCCAACTCCAGTGGGCCAAGTGCCTATCCTTGAGGGGTGCATCCATGATTCCTTCCTGTCGAACCACCTGTCTACTTGATTGTCTCTAATCAGATATGCAGTGGGTGAACAGAGCTGGTGCTGGAAGAAGTTACATTGAGTAGCATTTGCTCAGAGCCTCGTGGGCTTACTCATGCTGCTCAGCTGGGGCTGGAGAAGTGGTGGCCAGGCAGGCTTTGGGCCTCTGGTGACTGTGTAGCAAGGCCAAAGCCAAGGCACGGCTGGGCCCTAACTGCTCTTCTGACCCGGCTCCTTCAAGGCTGACCCTGGCACACCTCCATCCTTTACCACCCTCCACCCCATGCCTCAGCTTCCACCACTGTGAGCAGCTGCACTGCTCAGAACAACCCTTACCTGGGGGAACAAGCTGGCTGGCTGTTAGGTACTTCTTATCTGAGAACATGGCAGTCCAAAATTTAATCATTATGCTGATGTCTTCACGCAGCCTCTTTTCTCCTTGAGTAGGGAACTTTGGGGAACAACTTCAAACAACCACAAGAAGACAAGAGTTGAGTGCCTGGAGTCAGGGACTAGAAGGCAGCATATTATAAAGCAATGAGAGGCGATAGCAATGATCTCTTAGTGACAAGAGGTTACCCAAGGCTCGTCATCGGCAACAAGTATCTCATTAACCCTCACAGTAAAGTGTGATGATTTTCTGAGCCCTGTGGTGACCGCCTCCACCACTATAATCAGCAATGTCTTCAGCGCTTGGCTGAATGGCATGCTTGTGGTAGATTGTACAACTGCAGCTGTCTACCTACAACATCACCACCTACACTTGCAAAGCCCCAGGAGGCAAGTATTTGCAATTATTTGTGCAATAACCATTTGTCGCCTAGGAAGTTAAATGGATGCATTTCATTCCTTAAGTCAACTGAACTAAATTGTTGTTCATCTCATAGGGCTAAGTACACAGCACAGGGTTGAGGATATTCAAATCCTCATCAGGGTTGCTGAATGAAGTTGGTGGCATAAACCAGGTAAACCATTTTCTCCTGTGACTTCTAGTGGTCAGGGACAACAGGGGATACTGTCTGAGCTGGGCATGGCACAATAAAGGGAGTACCTGAAGTAATCAAAGGCAGTCGAATAGATCTTCTCACGGAGCACATTGCGGATGGTTGCATTTGGAACCACGTCGGCGTGCAGAAGGGATAGCCCCAGGGTTAGCAGTCTACGAGAGAGCATGGGAATGAGTCAGAGTCACATGGCCTGTGACAAACCTCCGAGGGGTCCCTGCCTCTTCTGCAAACCACTAGGGTCTTGGGCTTAGGGCACATCTCCAGATGACAGAGCTCTAGGGTGCCAGGACCGCACTAACAGCCGCTAATTACCATTCACAGGTTTGCTGTACCCAAAATGTCTCAGGAAAGGTTTTCCTTAAACCTTCACTTTTGTTGGGGAAAAATGAACAATGTGTGTGTTAATCTGCCTTGGCCAGAAGCTCCCGTCTAAAAACTATCTGGAAACTACTCCCTGAAATGTAGTCACTTACAGGTGCTACAAAGGTAGAACATTTAATTAAAGTTAAAAAGAAGTAATCTACCAAGCATCTGGTTTCTGCCAGGTGCATGCTGGTCTGTGACGAGGTAAGTATGGGAATGAAGAGGGAGCACCTGCTCATTTCCACCACAATTTCACATTGCTATGATAGTCCAGTGTGGATCCTTTTCTAGTAATTCATTTTCATTGTATTTGATAAAGGAATAGGTCCATGACATTAAAATTAGGGAGAAAGAGAACTAGCTCTTCTCAGTAGTGGTTTGAGAAGCATGGTCCTGGGGGTGGGGAGTGCCCAGCGGGTCTAGAGCTCAGGGGAGGGGCAGACAGAGCTAGTGTCACTGCTGGGCAGCAGGAAGGGGTACAGGCAAGAGAAGGGGCATACCCCAGTGAGGGGCTCCGTACCTTCCCTCTGTCTGACCACACAAGCACCTGCAGGCCCAGCTCAGGTCCCTCTCTATGTCAGTCTGGCCCCTCCTATTGTGTCCAGAGCACCCAACCCTGGTCACAGCACCTAGCTTGAGGACCCTCACCAGGCCACATGTCCTGAAGGAAATTATGTGTCCTCCCTTGGTGTGTCTGATGTTTTGCCCAGGGCTTTGTATGTAGTCAGCATAATCAGAAATTTTCTGTGGACATCTCAGAGTGGACCCCTAGCCTGAGCTTGTCATACAACCTGCTGATTTTTACTCACCACTTTGTCACTAGAATGGTGACATTTTGCTGCCACCCACCCCAACCGATTTAGAAAGGCTGCCCAACATTTGGGTGCTCCAAGCCCTTGAATGAACCAGCTTCTTGGACACTCCCTTGCTGTGGACACAACGATGCCCAACTGCCCCAGCTCTGCAGGATGCAGTGGGCCAGGCCATTCGTGTCCAGATTTCCCTACCAGGAGCCCTGCACATACTGGAGACTTGGTCATTTTCTGCTAAATAAATGACCAACCACAGGAAACCCCTGTGGAAAATGCCCATAGTACCAGCAACTCAGCACCTACCAGGAGCCCTGCACATACTGGAGACTTGGTCGTTTTCTGCTAAAAAATGACCAACCACAGGAAACCCCCGTGGAAAATGCCCATAGTACCAGCAACTCAGCGCCACCACCCCAAGGAGAAGGAGAACCTCTCACTTGAAGCGGGGCCCGATGGCCGCCACATGCCGGTTCATGCTCCCCTTGGCCCCGCCGATGCTCAGGGACATGGAGCGCTGCAGCAGGCTGGAGAAGATCTCTACTTGGTCAGAGCTGCAGTACTTGGCAATCTCGAACCGTTGCACCAGGAACTGAGCAGGGAGGAGAACATGCTGCTGTGCTGGGGCCCACCGGCCTACCCTGAGGTCAGTGTCATCAGCTGAGGTGCTCTGAGCTCAGGAGGGTGGGTCAGGGACTGAGGGAAGCAGGGAGAGGTTGGTAGTGGCCTGGGGAGAAGGCTGGCACCACCGAGGGCCCCTAGGTAAGACAGTCATAACCCCGGGTCCCTGTGCTCACTGAGCCAGGCCCCTGCAGCTAGAGTGGGCAGAGCACAGCTGAGCCTGGGGGAGCAGTGGGGCCTAGGCACATACGTCAATCCAGATGTAGTGAGGGGTCACTTCGGGAGCACAAGGTTTGGGTTGACTGGCTTCCGATGCTGCCAGGGGGTCTGCTTCCTTTATCTCCGCAGAAAAAAGGCCGAACTTCTGCTCCACTGTCATCTGCCAGGCCCCTGCCATCTCTCGCATAAACTGCAAATACACGACTGTTAGCTCCTCGTAAAGCACGGAAATGTGTTAATTATTTTTAATTATAAAAAGGATAGATGCTCACTGAACAACATTTAGAAAACCGAACAAAGTATGAATTAAAATAAAGATCATCCATGATCCCACTTCCCACCTTTTTTAGCAATAAGCACTTTCTTGAACTATTATTGCCAGGCCACGTTCTGTTCTGTGTGTCCTGTTTTATGATGGCAGGCTCTGACCTGGCAAAGGCAGGACCAGATTCTGGTCCAGAAACTAGTTTCTTTTCTCCACCCCTCACAAACCCTGTACAATGCCTTCATGCCGCTAACTGGGCTGACGAATAACCACGAGAGGCGAGTGGAGGCTGCAACTGCCACTGAGCTAGGCAAGAGGTTCTGCAGGGAGCAGTCTTCCCTGTTGGCCTGACACAACTGAGGCTTGGATCCATCCCCTCCTTCCTATGGTTTTGTGTGGGTGGCCGAGTAACCAGTCACAGGTACCCTCATCCAGGCCTCTGCTGATTGGGGTGGCCACAGGTTCTCATTAGCATTAATGAGCAGGTGAGCATCAACTAGGTGAGGCCCTGTGGAAGAAGGGCGGGAGGTGCTTGCCTTGGCCCTCTGCCCTCCTTCCTGCCTGGAGGCACAGAAGCCATCTGGAGGCTGTGAGGGTGAGGACAAAGTCCACACGCTAAAGGTGGCAGAGTCGCAGACAAGGGGCTGGGATATCAACAAACTGCCTGCAACATGAAGAAGATGAACTCTTAGTGATCAAGGTCCTGTGCCCGGTTTCTGTTTCCTGCTGCCACATATAAGTGTTAGGATAGAAGAAAAAACCGTGGGGCCACCTGGGCCAATGAGCCACAGCTGAGGCCGCATACCCATTCATTTGTTCAACAAATACATCCGGGTTGCTGCTTCTGGGCCAGAGCCTTCTAGGCTCTGGAAATGGTGCATAAGGAAGACAAACATGTCCACCCAGACTATGGTAAAGCCACAGACAAGAGAAGCAAGCTACAGACACTGGACACCGATCTCTGACAAGGGGAAAACAGCTATGAAGGGGCTTGGAAGAGTGACTGGGTGTGTTTGTGTGACATTTCAGATAGGGTGGGCAGGAGACAGCTAAGACAAGCCCTGGAGGAGATGCGGGAGCATGATCAAAGGGCAGAGGCAGCAGGGACCCAACTGTGCCTATGGTGGGGTAAGCAAGGGAAGCAGAGGGAAACAAAGTTGAGGTGCACAGGGGCCTTGCAGCTCACAGAAACAAATCTGCCTTCTACTCTGCATTAGCACACGAAGGCACTGACAGATCTGGGGCAAGGGAGGGACCTGATTTAACCCACGTTTTACTGGCTCACTTTGACTGTGTATGGAGAAGGTGGAGAGGGGACAGGGAGAAGCAGGGAGGCCAGGGGCTGCCTCCCTATTCCAGGAGAGAGGCAAAGGAGGCTAGGGCCAGGGGGCAGCAGCTGGGATATGGGAAGTGGCCAGTTTCTGGATATACACTTCAAGGTAAAAGGTAAATCTGACAAGATTTGCCGAGGATCATTTGTGGGAGTATGAAAAGGGGAGTCAGAGATGGCTGTAAAGATTTTGTCTGAACAGAGGGAAGGATTACATTTAAAGAGATTGGAAGTCTACTGCCATGCCACCCTGAACACGCCCGATCTCGTCTGATCTCGGAAGCTAAGCGGGGTAGGGCCTGGTTAGTACTTGGATGGGAGACCACCTAGGAAGACTGGGTGCTGTAGGCGTAAAAATAAAAGTTAAAAAATTAAAAAAATTAATGAGTCATGAATTTGAGCACTGTACCAAGAGATCAGGGTTCTTTTCTACCTTAGTGAATAAAGGCTCCAGACCCTCACAAGAAGTGTCCTAATACTGAAATGAGATCAATAAGCTTACTACCTCTTTATCACCCCATGAATGCAAAAGGCATCAAAATACCATCAGCAACTGCTTCTGAAGCTAGGGTTATAGATGATTTTTTTTTCATTAGGCTCATACCTTCCAACTTCTCCATAATAAGCATATATTGTTTTTATAATTAAAAAGATTAAAAACTGGAATCCAACACATAAAAGACACAGAATAAAAGTAGAAAAGCCTGCCGGGTGCTGCTGGGCCTGGACAGGAGGCCCTCGCACAGGCAGAGGTGGGGAGTCAGAGGAAAACAGATGGCCTTCAATCCTGAGCTAATAGCAAGAAAGACCTGGATAACACACACACACTCACACACACACACACACACACACACACACACACGCACGCACGCGCACGCACAGAGGCACGCACGCGCACGCACGCGCACACACCTGTCAGACTGCACACACACACACACACACACACGCGCACACACACCTGTCAGACTGTTGAAGAGTGGTGGATGAGGAAAGCTGTGAGCCCTGGCAGCTTGTGGGCCAGTGCTGGGTCTGGGTACAAGTGGGTGGACAAGGCCATCCAAAGGCTGAGTGACCTGAAGCCAGCACAGCTACTGGTGATGGCAGGGGAGACAGACTAGAATCTGAAAGACCCCAAACAGAACAATAATTTGCTTGACATAAAAATCCCTCCATGACTGCTCTTCCTAATTTTGCTGAAAAGAAAAAATGGAAGTGAAAGTGGGGTGAAAAGCAGGAAGAACCCATGCTTCTTTCTTGCTAAGACTAGCCCCTTGGGGGCAAGGGGAAGTAATCTTCATTTTAACCACCTGACATAAGACCAATTCTCTGAAAATAAATCAGTAGGGCTCCCTAGTCTCCACTGCTTTTCTACACATAATATCTAGTACACAATCGGAAATTTTAAAACATTAAAGAAAAGTCAACAGAAACCAACTCATAGATGACCCTGATACTAGAACTAACAGACATGACAAGAACTTAACAGTAATTATAATACAAAGTTATACAGGTACAGATGTAAAGAATAGAAAAGATACACAGACTCTCACCAGAAAATACAAACTATATAAAAGAAATAAAAATCCTAAATTTGAGAATGATATTTGAAATTAAAAAAAATATATAAAACGGCTTACCAACAGAATGAATAAGGCAGAAAAAAACATCAGTGAATTGGAAGACAGGCCAATTAAAATGAACCGAAATGAAACAGAGGGGAAAAGATGACTGAAGAGAATGTTAATGACCTATGGGACAATATCAACTCATTACATATATGTAACTAGAATCTCAAAATAAGAGAAATTGGGGCAAAAAAAAAAATTTGAAGAAATACTGTCCTAAAATTTCCAAGTTTGACGAAAAATCCTACGTCTCTAAATTTAGAAGCTAAATGAATCCCAACAGGATAATACACAGAATATCACATGTTGACACATAACAGGCAAACTACTACAAATCAAAAATAAAGGGCAACATCCTAAAATTAGCCAAAGAAAGAAAAAAATGCAAATAACATACACTGAGAAACAAGGATAATGACGACTGCTGACTTCTCTCCAGAAACAATGCAAGCCAGAAAACATTAGGAGATGTATTTAACGTGCTAAAAGCAACAATGACAACAAAACAACCTATCAACTTAGGATCCTAGAGCCAGGAAAAATATCCAGATGCATAAAAAATGAAGATGCACTACAAGAAACGCTAAAGGAAGTTCTTTGGGCAAATTTGGGTATACAGAAGATTGAAGAATGTGAGAAATGGGAAATATTTGAATACTTAAGCCTTAAAAAATCCTTTTCTTAATTTTTTTGGAAGGTTTTTGACTATTAGAAAAAATAAATAAGGTGTATAGCAAATGGAATAGTAAAATAAATGAAAATAAAACATAACAGATGACAGGGAGAAAATGGTTGTATATGATGGCAATGGTGTACAGCTGTCACTGAAGAATCCTCTGCCTGGTAATGACAACAGCCGCCACCACAACAGCAGTTAGCACTTACCGATAGCTTAATATGAGCTAGGCACTGTTCCTGGCCTGAGAGGTGAATATAGTCATTTAATCCTCACAGCAACTCTATGCCATAAATGCTCTCATTATTCTCATTATACAGATAAGGAATACTGCTTTGGGGTCAGAGCCCTGCAGGCTGCAGTGTGACTCCCTTAGGCCCTTCTGCATACTCTCTGATGACAGCAGAGCTGGCCGCCTTGAGAACCCGTGCACACTTTAGTTCCATACGGAAAGGGTCCTGACACTCCTGGTAAGCCCAAGGCCCTAATCGATTCTTCTGAGAGGCAGGGGCAAGTGCCTCTCCCTGACGAAGTTTACTAATCTCCCACAGAAGACAACTGGACCAAAACCTTTCCTCAAACTCTGACTGGTGTGCCCGACACAAACTCCACACAGTTATAAAATACCACGCAAATGTGAAGTATTATGATTACTGCCATCACCACTTGCCTGGAACATTCTAATTCCATCTTTGGAAATATTCCAATTTTCCTCAGAGGACAAGAAAAACAAAACACTCCTTTGACCACTTAACTGATCTTAAGAAACAGAAAAAACACATCAAATTCCGTTACCATGAAAATTAACTGGATCTTTGAAAAATAAAACTCTTCTTAGGTATTCATCCAATCATCTGAAAGGGCAGACAGGACTTTCCCTGTGGGTCCCCTCCAGCAGCAACTTCAGAAAAAGGGACACAGGAAGGCTGTTCCTCCCAAAGTTAGCAGGCTCAGAGAAACATCCTTGTGGACAGACAACTGCATGTTGACAGGTGTTCCAATCTCAGAGAAATGGCTCCCCCTACTGAGCTATGGAAAAATAACAGCTTCTGGGCACCAAAGGGATGCTTTTAACCTATATTCCCCCTAGTCATGATGACAGTCCTGTAGTCAGGCATTAATATTACAATCTTACACAGAAGGAGGCTGAGGCCCTAGAAGCTGAGAGGCTTTCCTGGAGTCCTCAGGCTTGTCAGCTGAGGAGCCAGGACAAGTCCCTCCATCTCTCACTCTGCCCCGCCCTCAAGAGCAGACTGCCATCGGTGTCCTACCGGCACTTCCACTCCATTCTTGCCGGCCAGCAACCACTCCCAGCAGGCCAAGGCAGTTTCCATGCCATGCTCATTGAACATCCGGAGGGGACCCCAACACAGATGATGGAGGAGCTGTGGGTCACAATCTAGAACCAAACACACACTGTTCAGAGGCCTCGAACATGGGCTGAACCCACGATCTCCCTGGGTCAGCAAAACAGCATTGGCTATGCCAACGATGGCCTTTTATTTACTTTCACCAACCAGAGAGGGCACAAAGGTCTCCACTGGGGGAGCTCCAGCTGTTTCTTTAATCAGAACTCCATCTCACTAAGGATGATGAAGGCAAATCAAATACTCTCTTAACAAATGAGCCCAGAGGTCCCTCACCTTTGCTGCTGATGAGCATCGCCGTCAGCTTGAACATGGCTTGAGTGTAGTGCTGCGGACTCCCAAGGTCTAACGCTGTGTTCAGCTCTTGGACCATCATTTTGTTGAGATCAGATATATGGCCTGTGGTGTCGGAGAAACGAATCATTCCATACACCTGCAAGAAGCATGCATGTCAGCACAGGCAGAAGTAATCTAGACACATGGGCGAGACGCTGGCAGCCACCTAACTGTGCCTGAGGCAAGACTGGTGGATGCTTCGCTGTCCTAAATCCAGGATGATGTCAACAATGCTACCACTGCTCACAGCTTTTGGGGAACCTCTTCTAAAAATATGTGTTGGCATTTCTACCATACCGGATGGTCCTTGAGGGCAGGGACCTGGTCCTGTTATCTTTGTATTCTAGCACTGAGCTTGGGGTCTGGCCCATGTAGGGCTGCATGAACATGGGCTGAATAAAGTTCCTTCAGAATCAATCAGTGACTCAAACAGAAAGATCAGCCTCATTATTTGAAAAGTCATACTTTTTTTTTCCCCAAGAATTTTTTTAAAAGACTTGACTACAGAGGAGATCTGACCACTTCCAAAACCAAATCTACCCACAAAAACAGACATCCCATAACCAAAACATGGAAGAGACCCTCAGAGCGATTTGTGATCACTGGGAATGCAGGGTCAGTGGCAGCTGAGGGGGGCAATGGGTTCCACTGCCGGGGCTTATGGGAAGAGTGACTGTTGGAATAAGCAAGTTGCAGAGCTCTTGGTGGGGAGTAAGTCCCTCACTTAAACCAGGCCACCGACAGACTTTCAGGAACCTCTGAAATGGCGTAGGCTAGCTCCTATGTTTTACAGATGAGAAAACTGGGGCCCAGAGAGGTGAAGCAACTTGTCAGGCTGAGACAAACTATGGTATGGTGGACAAAAGCCCTCATGATGGTCAGATGTGGCTCTTGATCCCGCTCTGCCTGGGTGACTTTGGTAAGTTACTTAATCTTAGAAACCTCAGTTTCTTTATCTGTAAAATTGGAATAACGGAATGTATACCTTACAATTGCCCCAGATAACGCGCTCAATAAATGTTTGCTATCACTTAAAAAAAAAAAAAGCCAGAAAAACAGAATGCTTCAGTGTAGCCAGTATAGTGAACAATTGCCATAAATGCTCCAGACTGTGCTGATGTTCTTGGGGCTCCAGGCCTTCACATCTACCTAAAATAAGTGAGTTCTACATTCACCAGACCGCTCATTCATTTTCCACTGGGAAGAAACTGACTGGCATCAGAACAAGAGGACACTACAAAGGGCCCTGGACACAGGGACAGAAGTACCTCGCCCGCGTAGCGGTTGCGCAGATTCAGGGACGCCATGAAGTTGGAGTAATCTTTCTTTACACAGGCCGGGCGCTCGGTGAGCTGAGTTGCCTACGGACAAATTATCAAGAATTACTTCAGACCTTCGCAACGTGTCTTTTTCATGTTTACCATGGCTAAACCTAAGTCTAATTAAGAAATCAAGTTCGGATTCAGGAGTCATTTAAAATCTTCAGTGCTGGCAAGTTAATAAAATGAAATACTTTAGAATTCCCTCTATTCTGATATGTCCCATGGAAAAGAGATTAAGAAAAATTTTTAGTACAAAATATTTCTCTGGAGAGGCAGCTTGTACTGTGGCTTCACCTTGCTGTCCTGACTACTTTCACACCGAGGGCGAGGGCAAACGGGCCTTTCCAGATTGTTGTGAAAATCATTGTAATCCGCAACGGAAATACTGTGAGTTGATGCTCATGGGATGTCCCCTCTGCGGCTGGTGCTGGTGTGCAAATGTGACTTAAAGATGGCAGAGGGTGACTGAAGTTGAGAGCAGTGACAGAGACACAGGGGCTCTGTAACATTTACTCCCTGCTCACAGCACAAGACAAAAGGGGCACACTCTGAGTAGAGAGACAACCCACAGAATGGGGAAAACATACAAATCACGCGTCCCCTCACTGCCTTTATTTTAGCCTCAGCTCTCAGCCCCTCTCCCACCCCTCCAGGACTGGGGGTCTCAGGGACTCCTCTCCCTAACGCTGGCTGCCCACTGTTCTGCCCAACGTCACTAAACACTACCAACATGCATGACCATCCCCATTTCCCTTTAGTGCCTTTTACTACAAACCAACACAACCTATCCAATGCTTGACATACGGATACTCTCGGGGAAAACAAATTTCTCAATCGTTGGAATATTGAGAATTTTATTGGGGCAGGGTAATGAGAGTTAGGAGGAAAAATTTTTTGAGAAAAATCAAAATATAAGTGAGAACAAAAACATGTTTTTTTCATAAAACTTTAAGTGGTTTATTAAAAAAAAGTTTACTTAAAACTGCTTCATATTTTTTGGAGACTGCTTTCGGCATCAAGCAGGCCTGCACTGGAACCTGACTCTGCCACCAATCAGCTGTGAGACCCTGGTGGGCCACTGGGCAGGCCAGCTCCCTCATGCACGCTGTGACTCGCGTGCATGCCTAAAGCACCAAAAAGTGTGGCGGATGGCCCTGTCGAGGTTTTCTGACTCAGTTCTCTGGGTGGTACAATCTGCTGGCCTAAAATCACACTTCTGAAATGACCCCCTACAAGACCCCAATCCTATCAATATGATGGGGAGATGTCACCCTGGGGCCTGAAGACTCTTTGTTTTTTATGGAGCAGGGGCGGCTAGGCCGGGAGCGCTAGCACAGCAACAGCCAGAACACACAATAAAAAGTATCCTTCTCCTTTTCCTCCCAAGTGGCAGGGCTCCCTGCTGCCTTCCCTCCCTGATGCTCAGCCACTGCACCTCCAACATACCGTGTCCTTAAAAGACAAGTGGGAAGCCTCCCCCTATCCTACCCAAAGAGAGTTAGGAAGCACCAAAAGCACACATAGCCACGGTGGGTTCGGAGGACTGACTGAGGCCCTGCGCTGGGTCCTGGGGGTGGGAGATGCCCAAGAGCACTGTTCCAGTCAGACCACCTGTGGTCAAGCCCCTGTTTTGATCTTAGGCTCTAATTTAACTCAGAAAGCACTACTTAGTTGTGCTTTCTGAGTTAAATGGACAGGGGCATGTTGCCCTCTACGTTAATCTTGAGCAGAACAAGATGAGGCTGAAGATGTGCACAAATCAGCATCTACTGAATAGAGGATTATTAGGAAGTTGTCAAACATTTCAGATCAAGGTGACTATAAAATGATGCTGAATGTGTATAACCAGAGGTCAGTTTTCTTCCTCATGGATGTGGATTTGCAGAAATCCAAATCTGATCTCATTAATGAGTCAAGCTGAGATCTCCATCAATCCATATTTTCAAAACAGAAGCAGAGTAAGGAAAATGACTGCTTTACTGATCAGCTCTTCTCTGAACCTGGGGATCTCTCACAGACACTTCAAGTGCCCCTCACACATGCAGCATGTGGTACCCAGGTGGCTTTCATGAAAAGTTACACATCAGCTTTGGCCTTTCCCCACCACACGGGCTCCCATGGTTGAAGGCGCTCACACGTACCCCGAGGGTCGTGTTCTGCTTGTTGTAGCCAGCGAAGTGAAGGATGCTCTCAGTGGCCATGGCCAGCCCTGTGTGCTGAGACAGTCCTGATACCCAGTTCTGATGTTTGTTCAGATATTCCTGAAACAGAGAAAAATGCCATTTTACTTTAAAAATAACATTCCAAATGCTGAAGTATGAGGTAGCGAGCAAACACTGGTTCTAGTGCTGAGTCCTCCCCCTCCCGGCAACTGCAAGACCCTCAGTGAGAGCCCCTCTCTGACTGGCTGCTGCTCCCATGTGAACAAGGATGAAGCTGGTCCCCGGAGCAGCTGGCACACAGTAAATGTGGGAGGACTGCTCATTTCTTAGCACATCCTTGGGAACATCTGCTATTTGCCAGTGCTGGGGAGACGGCTGCAGAGCTCCGCTTCTAGGGGCAGTGTGTCACAGAGCAGGAAGGCAGAGCAAGTGCCTGAGTCCGCCTGGCCAACTGGTGGATGGGGGTGCAGGGGCAGAGGCACACCTGACAAAGCCTGGAGGTGTGAGGGAGACCTCGTACTCTGGGGCCCCTCGGGGGTCAAAACTGCAGAAATACAAGGAGCAAGATGGCAGTGGGTAAGTTTAAGCCAAAAGGCCCTGTGTGCCGGGTGAGTTTAGAGAGAATCATGTAACTCCCCTCAGGAAAATGCATATGAGCACTGACACACAAAAGCTCACTAATGGTTTTAGAGGATTCCTGGAACCCCAGAAACCCAACCACGGACCCCATGGTGATGAGGAATGGCTAACGAGCACATGTAGCAGGGAGGTACTGAGCAGATTTGCTACTGAAACTGAGCCAGTGTGGAGGGCGGCGTGGAAGCTGGTTCTGGGCTAGCTGAGGCTGTAGGAAGGAAGCCTCAGGCAGTGACAGCTGAACGGCTGGTGGGGTGAGGGTTTAGACAGACTAGATGTGCAGGAAGAAGGGATACTGAGGGCCTCAGGTGACACCAAGGGGATGCCTGGTGAAAGTATCAAGAATATTTCAAGCCTTTTCATTTTCTACTTCCTTCTAGACCAGGCCTGAGGAAATAAACAGCTCTCTATTGACCTCATTTTTGTCCACCAATCCCTTTTAGGAATAAAATGGGTCTTCTCCTCTTTAGACTGAAGCTTTAGCAGGTAAGGCCCCTTCCCACTATGTTAACCAAAAGAAATCAGACATTTCCCAAATATGAAGTTTGAGAAACTACTACAGTCTGTAGAATACTAGCATATATACTAGAGAGCTACAAAGTCAAGTTTCAGGCATGGCTTAGTCACAAGGCCCAGTTTTGTCCAGCTTAGCTGGTAGACCTATTTAATGCAGGGCTCCATTTTTTTCATTCCCCTAATATCTCCCATCCCCACTACTCCAACATCTTTGTAGAAAGAGAAACTTTACAGTGACTTCAGGCACAATCCACGGATTCTTGCAAAATGCATTTCCAAATAGCCTCCAAGGCTCTTGGAGCTAGCTGTTCTACCCGTCCTGGATTCCACACCCAGAAACGTTTTAGAACTAGCTTTATCTTGACAAGTGTTGCTGATGCCGATTTCACAAGCGCCTCTCAACACACCTGCTCTTTGTTAAGCCAGATTTCTTCTAGTGGCATTTTTCTTATCTTTGATCCCTTTTAGGGCGACTCTTTCCTCTCACATATTGTGGCATTTTTGTTCCATCTCTGCTTGAGCACTCTTCAGAATAATGGTCCCCCTTGTAGTGATTCTCATTTACAAGCCAGTGCTTTGGTCCGAAAGGACTCACTTGCAGCTACAAATGTAGCCTAGATGGCGCTCTAACACACGAGTCCCAGCTCCGCCTCTGCTTCAAGATCATCACTTCAGTCCTTGCACTGTGCTCTTGGAGCTGCTGCAATTGCTGCTGCTGACCTGCCAGACCTCCCAGCCCACTGTGTTGCCCCTGCCCATCTTGCAAGCAGCCCCGAGTCCTGCCATAGACCCAATGCCTCACCTGTATGAGTCATCAGGTTCCCCTGGGGCCACCTGCACATGGATCCCACCACACCAGTTCTCCTCACCCCAATCAGCACATTCAATGACCCCCCCGGCTCTGCCGCCCCCTCCCCGACCCCCCGCCCCACCAAAGTGCTAATGCAGATCAGCTTCTGATGCTTCTATTATTCTCAGGCACTAGACTAATGTTTTTGGTCTGTTTATTCACATTAGTGCTGTTTGTATTCAATTTGTGTAAAGCTCTTTGGGTGGTTTGAAAAAACTTATCAAGATTGCTTTTTGATGATTTCAGGGAAGTACCTGTAAGTGGGACTTGGTGACTGTAGGTGCCCACTTCATCGCCTCCTGTAGAATCATCCCACAACGTGCAGCAAAGTCCTTCACGATGCTCTGGAAGAGGGTGTGATCAAGCCAAGGTCAGTGTATTTGGGCTGTCAGAGGACGGCCACCAGCATACTGTGGATAGTTACGTTATTGCCTAATTGTGTCCACCCAAATCCATGTGTTGAAGCTCTAAGGCTCAGCATCTTGGAATGTAACTGTATTTGGAGATGGGGGTCTTTAAAGAGGTGATTAAGTTAAAATGGGGTCAGTGTGGTGGGCCCTAATCCAAGAAGACTGGTGTCCTTATAAGAAGTGCAGATCAGGACGTGGTCATGTATAGAGGGGTGCCCATGTGAGGACACACGGAGAAGGTAGCCATTTGCAAGCCAAGGAAAGAGGTTTCAGAAGAAACTACTGCTGCCAATGCCTTGATCTAGTCTCCGGAAATGTGTGAAAATACATTTCTGGTGTTTAAGCCACGCAGTCGGTGGTACTTTGTTATGTCAGCACTAGCAAACTCACACAGGGACTGTGTTCTAATGCCAAGGCTACTGGGTGCAGTAGATCTCAGTCTGTAATTCTTGCATGAGGCTGTGTGACAGAGCCCGCACTCACAGAGCCACACACAGCCACTGTGCAACATATGTCCTGAGTCAGTGAACTGACGGGGAAGGAAGGTCCAGGAAGGTAAAAGTTATCACAGGAGCCTCATCACTGCATGGGGAACTCCCTGTTGGCAACCGGTTTGGGGGGGTGCCGAGGTTTGGACGTGACCAGCCTAAGGCTGGGGGAGCTCCAGTCTGAGCTGGGCTTCAAGCTGTCACAATGAGGGCTCTGAGTCAGACCTGGCATGACACACCCTCATCTGGAGCTTTTTACTCCGTCAGTTTCCCATAGCACAGCACAAAGCGGAACCACGTTACTCTACTCCCACAATAAAAAAAGGGAGCCAGCACATCTCAGAGCAATGACGCTCATCTCAAAGCTATGTTGCTCATGTAGCTTTGAGATACTATAAACTGACAGGTAGCTAAAACCTCTTTGGCAGATGAACCAAGAAAAGAAGTGAGAGTCAGCTCAGATGAGTGGCTAAGTGAGTTACCTGTTCAAATCATGTGATACCAGCAACTGTGGGACTCACACCTGAAACTGCTGGGGATTGAGTGACATAATGTACGGAAAAATGCCAGTCCTGACAGACACAGGAGATGGCAGTGAAATGACCCTTAATAAGGGGACCGCTCCAGGCCTACCTCTCGGGCTTCATACGTGTCAGGAACAGTGATCCGATAGGGGGCATCAGGGATGTCGTAGTAAGGCTGATCCTTGTGAATATCCTGAAAGTACAACAGGACTCCCTTTTTAAACAGCCTTCCCCAAGCTGCCCTGGCCCCTGCCGAGCTGCACCTCCAGCCACGCTAAGTGGCAGAGTGTGTGCCTCCCTACCCACTACTTGTCCTGTTTGTGACAGGCTTCCAAACTTGCTGCAGCTTACTAGGAAAGGCCAGGGTGGGATCTGGACTTCCGAGCTCCAATTTTGCCACATGTAGCACAAATTAGGCTCAGGCACATGGTAGGTGGGGGCACTTACGGCGCTCAGCGACAATGACAGGGTCTGGAGGATGTCCAGCATGGTCTTCAGCACTGTCCCACTCCAGAGCAAGTGGGGAAACCTGCATGGATAGGCATCTCTAAGGACCCAGGAGCCAAATCCCCAGGGAACCTGTGTTCCTTAAAGCGCTGCCTCCGGGGCTGGGAGTCCCACATCTTGCTGCCCAGTTCAGGGTCAGAGGAGGTCAAGAGACCTCCAAGGTAGGGCACCCAGTCAGAAATGCTCCCCAGGCTCCTTCCTGCCAATCCCGCTCCTGAGGGCCAGACATAGGCCCAAGTAACCTGCTTCCAATGACTCGATTGTCTTGGCTATGCACTGGCCAAGGCCGCACTCCCCATTCCCCCAAGTGATCCTCCTCATTTGTGACCAGGGATCCACAGTGTTCTCACACCACAGCACAAACAGAAAATGGCAGTATTTGCATGACACCCTGGGGTGAAGAAAAGCTACTCCTGAACTCCAGACTTAAGGGCTGATGGGAGCAGACTGAATGGCTGTGGCTTGTGATTCTGCAACAAACTAACATTCTGTGGGAGGCTACATTGCCCTTTGACAGTTTTAATTCTAACTCCATTTGTTTCTGAATTGACAATGTGAGGAAGAGCCTTCCATGCATTCCAAATCTAAAGTTTACACACATGTACAAATACACACACACACAGCATTAGAAGCAAAAAGAGCTTACTTATCCACCAGACCAGATAGGTATTTGTCTGCAACTCTCCGTATCCTCTTGTGAATATGGTTGAAGTTCACCAGAAGAAACTGTGCATGCCTCTCCAGCTCCTCCTCATTCTCCTTGGTCTTCGCCTGGAGAGTCAGAAGAGACAGGTACAGTAGGTGCCCTCCATGT
This sequence comes from Pteropus alecto, assembly GCF_000325575.1. Taxonomy (NCBI): domain Eukaryota; kingdom Metazoa; phylum Chordata; class Mammalia; order Chiroptera; family Pteropodidae; genus Pteropus; species Pteropus alecto. Next base: position 7,104,163 of record NW_006433949.1, on the reverse strand, counting down.
GCCTCTGGCATACATGTATTGGTGCTCTGACAGGCTTACTTTATCCGCCATCATGTTCAGGAAGGCGTCAAATACTTTGTCTGCGACAGCAATCACACACTGCATCATCCCTGAAATGAGGAGGGGTTCCACAGGTCAGGAGCATCAACAGAAAAGGACAAACCCCAGCTACCTGCAAATGCTTTGTTTGGACATGATTTTAGACTTACCAAAGAGATACAGAGAAAGCATAGAGTTCCCATACACCCTTCACCTAGCTTCCTCTGGTATTAACTTCACATTTGTCAAAACTAAGAACTGCACGTTGATATAATGGTATTTCTTAAATTTAAGCCTTTATTTGGATTTCTCCCATTTTCCCAGTGATATCCCTTTTCTTTTCCAGGATCCAGTCCAGGGTGCTACGTGGCATTTACTCATCACGTCTCCTTGGTCTCCCTCAATCTGTGTGGATTCTTCAGTCTCTTCTTATCTTGCATGACCCTGACACTTCTGAAGAGCACAGGTATTCTGTAGGATGTCCCTCAATTTGGGTCTGTGTGATGCTTGTTCATGATTAGACTAAGGTTTACATGGTGTCAGGGAAAATAGTACAGAGGTGAAGTGCCCTTTTTGTCACATCATATCAGGATGTGTGAAATCGGTCTCTCCTATTGCTAGTGGGTTTACCTTGATCACTTGCATACGGCAGTGATGCCAGGTTTCCTACTGTCCAGTTACTATTTCTCCCTTCCCATACTCTTTAGAAGCAAATAAGTCACTGGGTCCAACTCGCTTTTGGGGTGAGGAATTAAGTATCACCTCCTGAAGAGAATCTGTGGACTAAATTAAAACTACCACAGTAACTGAGAAATACTTTGGGGAAGATACTTTGAGGTTACGCATATATCCCATTTCTCTTTAAAATTTTGCCTACAAATTCAGCAGCCCCCAGTGGGTTCTGCCAGCAGCAGTTACTGTGCTTCTTGTTGGGATCTGCTGTTTTTCCTCATTCTTTCTACTTTTAGTAACTGGAACTCTGTGAGGAAGGTCTCTTCTCTCCTGTTTTATTTATTCAATCATCTAATCAGTACAGACTCATGGGTATTTATTTCATCTATTATTATAGTTATTTATTTTGTTCAAATTGTTGCAGCTTTGGCCACTTAGAGCTCTCTCAGATTGGCTCCTGTATCCTTGTGATGTGCCTACATGCTTTTTCTTTTCTCCTGTCCCCCTTCTAATTTTGTTTTTTTAGCATAACCTTATTTTCTGGCACTGCAAGGTACCCCAGGTTCATCTTGTGTTTTCCCTGCCCCAGCCCTCTCTAGAATCAGTTATTTCTCTATGGCGCCCTGGTTCCCTTTTCCGGAGAATGGTATTTAGAAATCAAGATCTGGGCACTGGGTGTGCTCATTGTTACTGGGGTACAAAGCAGATTTTTAAAAGCAACAGCACACTGTGAGAATTACTGCGATAAAGAACTGTATTAAAATCCCAACTCATCCTCCACTATGCTGTCCCACTTAACCAGAGTCTTTAACGAGAATGACTAAATGACAGGGCTAAAAGGCCAGCAGGACAGAGAGTAGGCTGGTGCTGCACTTCTGCACCCAGGCCCAGCATGGAGCCTGAAAACATAAAGAGGCATCTCCTATGTGTTTGTTATGATGATAAACAGGCCCCAACAGCTCTTAGAAATATGAAATATGATTAGTGTGACCTGGGCATATGCCCAAAGCTAAAGAGAGGCTTCTTTCTAAGAGGCTGGGTTTAGTGGGTGAAATCTTGTTTTAGAGGGCGTGTGTTTAGTGTAATAGTTTTTCATATAGCTCTTAGGAAACAGAAACTTAAAATTTCTAATCAATAACAACTAGATAGTAGTCAGATGCCAATCATTACCTCTTAAGAGATTTTTACTTTAAAAAAGTAAAAGGAAATAAAAAAATAAACAAATGGTATTACATCAAACTAAAACGTTTTTGCACAGCAAAGGAAACTATCAACAAAACGGAAAGACAACGTACTGAATGGGAGAAGATATTCGCCAATGATACATCTGATAAGGGATTAATATCCAAAGTTTATAAAGAACTCACACAACTTAACATCAAAAAGAACAACCTGATTAAAAAATGGGTAGAAGACCTGAATAGATATTTCTTCAAAGAAGACATACAGATGGCCAATAGACTTTAAGATGCTCAATGTCACTAATCATCAGAAAAACGCAAATTAAAACTGCAATGAGGTATCACCTGTCAGAATGGCCATCATTGACAAAACAAGAAATCAGTGTTAGCAAGGATGTGGAGAAAATGGAACCCTCGTGCATTGTTGGTGGGCTGCAAATTGGTGCAATCACTATGGAAAACAGTATAAATGTTCCTCAAAAAATTAAAAATAGAACTACCTTATGACCTAGCAATTCCACTTACAGGTATTTATCCAAAGAAACCCAAAACACTAATTCAAAAAAATATATGCACTCCTATGTTTACTGCAGGATTATTTACAACAGCCAAGATATGGAATCAACCTAAATGCCCATAGACAGACAACTGGATAAAAATGTGGTACGTATATACAATGGATTATTATTTGGCCATAAAAAAGAATGAAATCTTACCATTTGTGACAACATGGATGGACCTGAAAGGTATTTATGCTAAGTGAAATAAGTCAGACAGAGAAGGACAAATATCATATAATTTCATTTATACGTGGAATCTAAAGAACAAAATAAAAAAAGAAACAACATAGAAACAGACTCCCAGATGCAGGGAATAAGCTGATGGTTGCCAGATGGGTGGGGGGTTGGGGGGCTGGGAGTAAAAGGTGAAGGGATTAGGAAGTACAATTGGTAGTTACAAAATAGCCAATGGGATGTAAACTACAACATAGGGAATATAGTCAATAATATGGTAAAAACTATGATAGTGCCAGGAGAATACTAGACTAATCTGGGGGTCACTTTATATATATAAATGTCTAATCACTATGCTGTATACTTGAAAGTGACATGAAATAATAGTAAATGTCCACTGTAATTGAAAAATTAAAAAATTAAGGTGAAGGAGAATGAGGTCCAAATTTCTAGGTATAAAACAAATAAGTCATGGGGATGTGACATACGGCATAGGGAATATGGTCAATAATATTGCGATAGTGTTGTATGGTGTCATATCATTGCTGGACTTATGGTGATTACTTCTTAGGTATGTGCATATTGAATAACTATGCTGCACATATGAAACTAAAATAATATTGTATGTTAGCTATATTTTAAAAATCTTTTAAAAAATTAAAAATGCCACTCTCCTTCAGGACTAGTGTACAAGCATACCTCATTTTATTGTGTTCCACTTTATTGTACTTAAAAGATGTTGTGTGTTAAAATAAATTGAAGGCAAGGTTCTCCACCAGTAAAAAAGATGGATGACTTGCTTAACTGCAAGATTCACTTTTTTGCAGTGGTCTGGAACCAAACCCACAATGTCTCTGAGGTATGTTTGTACTGATTAACTGGGCAGCTGGCAGGTGAGGAGCGGGCTCCTGCCCTCACCTTCCTGCACTTTAGAGAGACTTGGCTTACACCTGCACAGAGGAGGCACTGGTGCTCCCCTTTAGGGGCTGGTAGACGTTTCACATAACCTCTTTCCTAGTCAGTTTTGAAAATTCATGAATAACACATGTCTCCAAAGATATTTCCTTCCCAATACTCATGTTTTAAGAGAGAAAAGGGGGAAGTAAACTCGAGAGGTGCATGTTTAATAGCTTAACCTACATATCATACTCAGAACAAAAACAATCCATCTGAAGTCATGTGGAAGAGTACAGTGTATTGTGTAAATTAAAAGTGTCTGTGTAGAGCAAACCAGTCCCCAGTGCAATTTAATTTCCTATTATGACACAGCAACAGAAAAACAGAGCTCAGGCGAGAATGACAGATGAGACATCTAGCTTCAGAAAGGTATCTGATTCATTCTATAGATAGTCTCATTAGGAGACTGACAAACTGTGGTAGGTCCTTAGGTCCCTAGGGGTTGGCAGTTTCAATTTTATTCTTCTTGCTTACTCTCCTTTGTAAAATGAAACAATCTTAGGATGACCCAACTGTCTGTCTGCCACAAAATTTAGTACAAAATAGCTGCTAAATAACCAAACGCTGGGTAGATGAACAAGGGAAGTGAATCAATGATCAGCTCAGCCAGTGGTTAACAGCATCTCTACCCCTAGTGGTCCTAGGGCACATATGTGAGACCTTCTGAGCTTGGGGTTCCCCCCACAATACATTGTGCCCCTAGTGAGAGAGGTTTCTTTCCATAGAAACTGCCTGTACCTTCCATCCTGGTCTCTAATAGGCTCCTCCTCTCTCCAATCTTTCTTCCCACTCCCAGCAGGGGGAGATGCCAGAACCCTCAAGCTATCTTCCTCTGTTGACCTCCTGGCTTCCAACTACAAAAACAAATTCATGCACCTAATTTTCTGACTGTTGAGCAGGCATGTGAAGTGCTCTGCAAAGGACATATTAGAAGCAGCATCTCAGAGTCCCTGAGGTGATTTTTTAAAAAAGATTTCTTCAAGGACTGACTTTTCAACACAAAGGAGACAATGGTACCAAAAGTATCTGGGGATTAGTTCTCCATTGGCAAGAACAAGTTGCTAGATTCCTCAGTATGCCAAGGGCTTCTGGCATGGAAAGGACTCCTCACTACTAACTGCATTTTATTAATACTAAATTTATGAATCTTAAGAATGACCAATCAGCATTCCTTAAAATATTTACCCATACAGTTAATAAAAATTTGTGGATCTAGCTTACTAAATTCCCTCAAATATTTAAACGATTACAAAATTAATTAAATTCTTCTAAGTATTTAATTAAAACATAGGCCTAATATTTCAGAGTGTGTTAAATTTTAAACACCTTATAAATCAGCACACAGACCAAAACAATGATGCTAAAAGTTATCAGTGTTCTTATACTAAAATTGGTCAAATAGTGCCTATACTATGCATTTAACTTTTTTCCTTTGCTGCCTCTATTTTAATATCTCTTATTTTTATTCCTATTCTTAGGTTTGCCTCACTTAAGGTTTCGGTAATTATAATTTTTTACATCTTCTAAGAGATTCAATTATATTTCTGTCTTCTTAGTTGGAACTCTTTACACCTGAAACCCTCTGTGTACTCAGGGTCTGAGGACATTTGCATCACTGAACTTTGTGAATCTTTGTGTTTCATATAGATTTTTGTAGTTGAAAACTTTCCCAGGAATGATGTAGCCCTTAAATCAGATGTGGCCTGTAGGTCTTGACCCGCTGCCCTGACATGCTGGCCTGGCCTAATGGTGCAAGTGGAAACATCTGTGGTCCTGAGTGGGGTCTTCTCATAATCAGCAGGACTACTGAGGCATCCCTCACAGTGACAGATGGGGACTGTGCCCACACCAAGCTCTCTGTGGAGCTCTTGGCTAATGGAGCGTCTTTAATTAGCTACTTGGTGGGATGCCTCTGCTCATCACCTGCTAGGCACCCTGTCTACCTGGTCACTCTCTGAGACCAGGTGTGACCCTCTTTCATGGACTGTGTGGCTCTTTTCTGACTGTAAAAGAAATAACTACATGTCTCTACTTCATAAATACTTAATAGAAGAAACAAATATTATATATACGTATCCTAGTATATTTCCCCTTCTTTTAAGCAAAATAAATGTATTCACATTCAAATTATGATAATTTCTCCCTGAGTATCCCTTTAAATTGGTTCTTAGTTGTCTCAGCCTGGTCCGGACATTAAAAGGTATGAATGCTCCCTTACAAGAAGACGTTCCAGGTTCATCAATGACCATCTGAGGAGCCCAGGATCCTTTTAGCAGAGGAGAGAATTAGGGACCAAAATCTGAAGGCTGGAGTACACTTGAGCACTGATGGTGGGCAAGGGTGACATTCTTGCTCTTGGACCCTTGACAGCAGTGGCAGAGCCAGAAAGATATGTTATGCTTTATACTGATCTTTTCCAACATAGTATGCAGTTTCATTAAACTTATTTTCTCCACACAGACAGAAAATAGGGAGTAGTATTCCTTTTTATACTATCAAAGCTCAGTTCATCATGAGAGTACCACGACAATGAACTCACCGGACTTGTCTTTTTGAATGGCTTTATCCTCAAAGTAGCAGAACATGACCTGGAAGCGATCAGGATCTGTTGAGCGCAGAACCCTGGTAAGAAGAACAGCTTTGAGTAAATTTTAAAAAATCCAGGCCCTCCTTATCACATTGATGCTGCCCAGAAATAGTGTGGCTATCAGAACAGATGCCCTATGCCAGTTAGAGGGGCATACACTGATGTGGACTTTCTGGAGGGTGATGTTTCCCATCTAACATGACATTCCCACACTGTTCCACCTAGCACCTCACCGCTAGCGATATATCTTAAGGGTTATGTACACAAGGACTCTCCTAATAGCACCAGTCGAATATCTATTGATAAGACACTGGTCAGATAAATCAAAGTATGTCCATCCAATGGCACGTCATGCAGCCACCAAAATGAGAGGTAGCTCTGTATGTGCTGCTATAGAAAAACATTTAAGACAAACTGTTAGGTAAAAAGAGCAAGGTACAGGAGAAACAGGTTTCCTAAAGGCCTCTCCATGTGCCTTGTGTACGTGTAGGATACATGTGCTTGAATAGGCACAGAAATTTTCTAGAAAGGAAACTAAGAGACTATCAACAGTGGGCATCTCTGGATTCAAGGCTAGGAAAGTGAGGCTTGTATTTTTCATCTTTAGCATCTTCTGTATTATCCTAATGTTTTCTCTTTTTTATTTTATGCACCTTGAATATTTTGACTTTTAGGGTAAAAAAAATCTTTAATCTTGGGAAAAATAGAGAAAGAAAAGGCAGGCATGTGCTTGAACCATGGCCCGTGGAGGACTGTTCACGATTTGGGGGCTCCATAGGGACATTGTAAGCACACACCCAGGCTAGTGCCCCTCAGTGTGTCTGGGCTTCTGCACCCACCCTCTGAGAGTTAAGCTTCAGTGGGGCAGGCTCAGTCGGTGGCTCAGGCACAGGCGGTCTTGAGTGCTCATGTGCACACATTTTTAACATAATTTCTCACATTTTCCACTTTAAAGTTCTCCCGATAACCAGTGGCTGGGAATCTAAGCCAGGTTCTTGAATAAAGGGATCAGAGTTGCTTCTTTGAGCTAACAAGACTGCTGTTGTGGACTGGCAGCTAGCCCAGGGCAGGATCTGGGCTTGTGGGAGCCACCGTGGGGCATCCCTTTAAAAGTCTTCCTCTGTGGGCCAACTCAATAGCCTGTTCTGAGAGCCTGAGATCACTACTCATATACACTTGTGTGGAAGTAGGAGACAACTCTTCCTGCAGGGACATGAGGCTGAGGAGGTTGCTTGTAGCCACACATAGCAGGATTAAAACCAGGTTTTGGCTATTTTGGTTTGACTTGTTTTGTTTCGGTTTGTTTTTCTTTGAAAATGTATTTTATATGTATATATATTAGAAGGAACTATACCAACATGTTATAAGAAATGGTGGTGAGATCAATGATTTTTTTCCCTCTACTTATTTCCAAGATTTTGTGTAATGTTCTCATATTACTTTTATAACTGAAAAAAATTATAATGCAAAAGAAAGTCAAAACTCTCTTAGCTCTGTGAGACTCTGGGGGAAATGGGTCACTGGTTTTCAAATTCTGCTCTGTTTTGGAGTCCTTGGGCTACAAGAGGCAGGGAGAGGAGACTGAGCAGAGGGTGGGGGCTCACTCCCACCCCCAAACAGCCTGAATCTCTTTAACATGTTGAGCTTCCAAGTAAGATTTCTTTTATCAAAGGGTTTTGTGGCACCAATAAAGATTAAAAGAGTGGTATTTTCCAAATATCACTCCTTTTAAAAATACTTTTTCAAATTATTCAAGAAAGACATTATTCTATAACTAACTGCACCCATCCGGTGACATAAACAAATAGTCTAAGTGTAATATAACCTTTTTTTTGGTAACAGGGACACATCGTTTTATAGCTTGTGTATTTGGCTGCAGTCCAGCATGCCTCAGGCCTTAGTCTGGTGGGTCTGTAGTGTCTACACTGGCAGCCACAGGCAGCTGAGCTCTGAGCATCCTGGCTGCTTCTTCCAGACTTTTAGGAGAGGCAGCATGGCACAGTGCTTAAAAGGCTATTTGCGTTTCAATCTAAATCAGAGCTTATCATCTTGGGCAACTTATTTAACTGCTTGGTCTCAGTTTCAGCATCTGCAAAATGGGCTGAGTGCCTACCAAACAGACTTGTTGGAGAGCGTGTCAATGTGTGTAACTTAGAGCAGAGGCTGGCCCAGCATAAGCACTCAGTCCATATTAATACTGGTATTGTCATGATGACAAATATAGATCATAACTTTTGTAATTATTATAGCTGTTAGGTCTGCTGTGGTTACAGATGCATCCTGAGGGTCAGGCCACTTGTGGGATTGTTTTGGCCACTTCCTACTTTCTGTTTGTATTCCACTGTGGTCCTGGAAGCCAGCTCAATGAGTGGAGTGTCTTAGAATATTCTCAATGACGGTTGGTTCCTAACAGGGCTGTCAACTCAGTCCACAGACTGAGTTTGAAGCATCTATTGTGACTGCTCAGAAGCCTATTCCCAATGAGGGGAACATAAGAACAGAGTTTAAGGTGTTAGCAGATATAATGTTAGGTGCTTAGGAAAGAGGAGCACATAAGAAAAGCAGAGGGTGCTTTTTGTTTGCTTTTAAGAAAGCTTGCATGTCTTAGAAGGAACTGAAAAAAGTCCCATGCATGAAAATGTAAATCAGCTCAAATGTGGATGTGTGGGGAGGTGAAAGCTTGTATACCTCATATATTCCAGCCGATAAACAGACAGGAGATAGGTGGACATGGCAAAGTCCAGTTTGTTGATGAGGGCAGACACTTCAGGGGCAGGGTCCAGCAGGTTGATGATGGTGCTACGGAGCTCGCTCAGTTCAGCCTAGAGAGAAATAAATACTCAGGGGTTCACATGGGCACTCGAAGAGGGAGATGGCCCTCCTCCAGGAGACACAGACCCCAGAGGCTAACACGTATTAACAAGGACAATGAAAGGATCTGCTCTCGTTGTTCAAGAGAGCTTAGCAAAACCCCTGCGCTACACCATCTGTCCTTGGGAGGCGAGAATCCTTACGGGGGTGACTGTGTCATTTTTCATGGCCGAGTTATACTGGAGGACGGACCGCAGCGGCTCTTTGCTGGGAAAGGTGAGCAGGGGGGACTTGGTGGCTATTTCACAGACCCCCTCATACCATTCTTCTGGCCAGAGTCCTGCAAGAGAGTGCACATGGGTCAGATGACCACCCTGGTTAGGAAGCGCTGCAGTGGGGTCGATGCTGACAATTTCTAAAGTTGTGGGTTCTTTGTTTGAGCCAATCATCCCCAAAATGGGGCGCAGAAATAAGTCTGTTTCGTAGCTTGGGCAGGCTTTTTCCTAAGATATGTTGTATTCTCAGAACCCTAAACCACATCTGGGAAGTGTAACATTTGCAAATACTTACAGGAAGCAGGAGCTGCATTTGGACTAATTTCAAATGCATGCACATTCATAATTAGGTCAAGTCATACTTCACCTCTGTTCTCACTCTGTAGTCTGTCTTTCCTGGGAGAGTGGACATTTCCCTACCTGACCCCTCCTCGGCAAATCCCATCAGTACAGAATAGAGCCAGAAGTCTCGGAATAGCTTTTGCAACCTCGGCTTAGCTTCCTTGATGGGCGGCAACCGTCGAGTCAGCTGATGTGCCAAAGAGAGAGAGAGAAAAGGAGGTTATTCACACAACCCTAAAACCTACAGATGTGAAATTAACCACAGATTCATTCTCCAAGAACATTCTCTGAGAATCAATCAGATTGAGTAGGAAAAGGCACAAAAAACAGCGACTGACATTTTTTGGTAACTTCCCCAGTAAATGTTCATTCATTTAGCGAATATTTATTGAGTAGCTAATGTGCACCAAGCACTGTACCCGCGTCGTGAAAAGCCCTGTTTGTACATTCCAAGGCCTTTCTGTCTAGTTTGGAGGCAGGTAGAGTTCCCAGAGAAGGTGTTGCAGGTCTTGATGTTAGCATCAGAGTGAAACATAATTAGCCAGGCAGAGAAGAGAGAGCAGCCTGTCCAGTATTGACCACAAAGCCCGGGCCTGCGGTGGGCATGCAGTGCTTAGGAGAAGGCAATGATGAACTGGGGCTGGGACGCAGGTGACAGGAGGTGATTGGAGAGAATGAGATCATGAGAAATCTTGTGGGTCAAGAGGTAGCTTTCAAATCTTTCCCAGGAGCCCAATGTTTCAAATAGCAATCTTGAGAAGAATCCCAGTATGTACAACTGATACAGGCAGAGTTGCTCAGGTGTCAGAGTGCGGGACTGAAGGCCCTGCCTCCATGCTCCAGATGGTGTCCCACCCAGTGGGAAGCAGGGAGTGACTCCTCAGGTACGTAAAATGGCTAAATTTGTGCACAACACCTGCTGGGTGAATGATCCTTACAGAACCTCCAGCAGGTGCTGAGCCCCTGACGGGTACTGAGCCCCTGTACAGTGATAATCAACCCACAGTGAGGGGGGACCCTGTGATCCGAGTACTTATGAGTGAAAATGAGGGCCAGGCTCTGGGCCAGGGACACAGAGATGTGACAGATGATGATCCCATCACTGGGGGGAAGGGGCAGGCATAAGTGCAAGGCACCTTCACACCTGGCTAGAACTATAAATTGGTACCAACACTTCTTGGAAAGCAATTTGGTAATATGCATCAAAATTCTAAATATCTCCAACATTTTACCTAAAATCCCATCTCTAGGATTTAATATGTGGAGATCAATGTTAACTACCTTTATTGTGGTGATTACTTCATAATATATACAAATATTGAATCAAGTTATACACCTGAAACCAATATGTCAATTATATTTTAACTTAAAAAATCTGGTATGGGCACTTCTTGGTTCCTTCCTAAGGACTTGGGCTTAAGAGTGCCATGTGGGTTCTTCCTGTGCTGACAACTTCTGGTCCATGGACCATCATGCCAGCTGAGATGGCTCTGGTCCCCAGGAAAGGAAGACTACAGTGGAATCAGAAAAGGCCCCAGAAGTGCTCCATGCTCTGAAGCATTCCGAGTTAAAGACATAACAGCCACAGCTGGTTAGGACCTTGCTAACAGGGACACTGTCCTATGCTTCAAGAGAGAGAGAAAGGAACTGGGAGGTTTTAGAGAAGGGTAGAAGATGATGAACGGGTCCTGTCTGGCCCCCAAGACAGGAAATGCAAAGGCTAGAGAAAAGGGTTACAAGATAATCAACCTGCTCTCTCCTAAAAAGATTAAAGTCAGGGAAAAAAGACAAATAGATAAAGGAGTCTAAAGAGACATAACAACAAAATGCAATGCATAAACTGACTGGATCTTGGATTTTTAAAAAAGCTATCAAAGAAGTCATGGAGGAATGTGACTTGGCCTGGCCATGAGAGAAAGACTGTGATTTTCTCAAGTGTAACAGTGCCACAGAACAGGGCAGAGACTCCCCTATTTAAGAAACAGAGGCTCTAGGGCCCAGGGCTGAAGTGTTGCAATGTCCTCTGCAACTCATCTCAGGTATCTGAGGAAATACCCTCACATACACATGGAACTGAGCCAGATACAGCAAAACAGCAATTTATCTAGTGGCTGGCATATGGATGTCCATTATTCAATTCTTCTAACTGTTCTGTATATTTTTAAATTTCATAATAAGACATTGGAAAACACATCTATGAGGCAAGCCTTGGAACTGGAAAAAAAAAATAGTGGAGTATGTATGACAGAAGGTACTGCTTTGCAGTGGGGACCCAAACCACACACCTTTAATGGGAACACTCTCTCTAATGGGGAACAGATCCAAACTGTCAAAAGTGTCACTAAGGATTGAAATCTAGTTTTTTCAACAGTGGGTTACATGATCAGAAATCTAGACATGGCAGGAAACATTATTGGCTACTGGTTTAAAAATAACAAAAGTACTCATAGAAAAGAAATTCAAACAAAAAGGTATATAGAGTAAAACAATGAAAGCTTTCCACTTGCCTCCCACTTTCAATGTTATAAGTTGGCTGCATCTCCTTCTAGATCTTTTCTGTGAATAAACTACGTTCCATGAAAGTGATAATAACCAATGTTTACTGAGTATTTACTGTGTTCCAGGTGCCACTCTATGTGCTTTCCACACATTTTCTCATTTAATTTTCACAATAGCGTTATGTAGTACTTGTAACTATTGCCCTCGTTTTATTTTTTTAATTTTAAAAAATAAAATTATTGGGGTAAGATTGGTTACTAACATTATATAAATTTCAGATGTACAACTTAAGTCCTATTATCATGTATTTGATCCCCTTTATCCTCTTCGTCCTCCTCCCGCCCCCTTCCCCTCTGGTAACTACCATTCTGTTGTATCTATGAATTCATTTTTTGTTTTTTAATTTGTTTGTTTGCTTTTCATTTTATATCCCACATGAATGAAATCATACATTTCCTATGCTTTTCTATCCGACTTATTTCGCTTAGCATAATACTTTCAAGATCCATCCATGTTGACAAAAACAGAACGGAGTTTCCTCAAAAAATTAACAGAGTTACCATATGACCCAGCCATCCTACTTTTGGTTATCTATCTGAAAATTTTAAAAACAGTTATTTGTAAAGATATACGTACCCTCTATGTTCACTGTAACATTATTTACAATAACCAAAACATGGAAACAACCCGAGTGTCCTCCAACAAGTGATTAGATAAAGAAGATGTGGTACATAAGCACAATGGAATACTATTTAAGCCATAAAAAAAGATAAAACATTGCCACTGGACTCATTTAGAGTGAGAACACAGATTGGGAGGGGCGAGGCAGAGTTTCCAACAGGGTGGTCAATGTAGCTTCACTGAAGCCGAGAGTGAATAGTGAGAGAAAGCAGCAGCTACGTGATGGTCTGGAGGGAAGACACTCCACGCAGAAAGAACAGCAAATGCCAGGGGCCAGGCTTATCACATGTGAAAACAAGGTGGAGAAGAGGGAACTGGCCAGGAGTAGATTGTATGGGGCTTAGCGAGCTCCGCTCTAAGGAGTCTGGACCGAGGCAGCGGCCTTTCCGAGCCAGTGTGAGAGAGCTCTTGCTGAGACTTAGTATTGAGTAAAACAATGAAAGCTCTGAGAAAACAACATCTCACCAAAGGCACTGAGTGCCAAACCAGATCAGGATTCAACCACACCTCCCAGATCCTGAATGCACTGGATAACCCTTTACGTGCCAGAATTTCTCAAAATGAGCAATGTACAGATGCCCCCTACTGGCCCCCGGCATACCTGCAGATTCCCCTGAGAGTCTAACTTTCACCTTAAAAAGTGTCTGGGTGACACTACCACACTCAAGCGTCCCAAAATCAGACAACAGTGCTCTGTGATAAGTTAGTCTTCCAGATACTCCACAATATTCTTATAATAATGTTTCAGATTACAAAAAACAAAAAAGATCACAGCCCCACGGATCCCCCCTACTGGCCCCTGGCATAGTATGACTAGGGCCATACTATGGCTAGTGGACATGAGTTTGAGGAGCACTGCTCATTAACACCCTATATGTCTTACGGTGATGGACAAGAGAGCTGGGCTGCAATTCTGACAGAGAACACATTGATCTTGACTGAAGAAAGGTCTATGCCAAGGTTTCCCTATGCTAGAAGTCACGAATCTCATTCTCCCTCTTCACTTTTCACTGAGGAACAAGCGCACAGAAGGACAGGGACACCTGCCTAAGTGCCATGTCAGCCGTGGAAACCAAGGTGAGGTCAGATGCTGCAATCACCCTGGAGGGAGATTTCATAGTTGGAGGGCAGGAGAGTGGCCTCCATTTTCAGGGGAGCATTACAGCTACTACCCCCGAAGGAACCCAGTCTCTGAGCTCTGAAGAGCATTTCTGTAACATGGTGGCTTCAGCAAGGACTGCTACTGTAAGCATGTCCACACAGTGACAGTCATACATTCAAAATGTCAGCTATACCAGAACTGGAGCGGAGGAGTCACAAGTCACTCAATAGTGATCAAAGACACAGCTGAGAGGTTTGCGCTGACAAAGCTAGTTGAGTGTTGTTTGATTTGGGACATATTTACTTTGGAAGATATGCCAACAACAGCCCAGCACCAAAGTTCACATTGAAACCCTGCTGATGACCTTGGCTGATTTCAACTCTGCAACGCCACTTCTCAGAAGCACAGAGGTGAGTTCAGTTTCTAACATTTCTGCTGATTATAAATTCTTCTATGTAGTTAGAGATGGGTAATTGGTGCATTTCTATATGAAGCTACACATTCAAAAGCTTTCTACACTTAAAATGGAAAATATCATTTTTAAAATTTGCCTATTATAAAATTCTGTCAAGTTACATTTTTGGGAAAATTGATGTAATTGGAACAGGAATTGGATTAAGATAGAACTGTACCTATGTTAAATTATTTGAATTGGATAACTGTACTGTGATAAGAATATCCTTGTTCTTAGGCATTTTTCTCTGAAATATTAGGATTATAAGTTAGGGGACCTACTTTCAAAAGGTTCAGAAAAAAAGGTATGTGTGTGTGCGTCTGTGTGTATACACATATAGATACACACACACGTATATGGAGAGAGAAAGAGAGAAGCCACTATTCCAAAATACAAAACCTGTGAATCTGAGAAAAAGGTACACAGGAGTTGTTTTCTATATGCCATTCTTTGAACTTTTCTGTAAATTTGAAGTTATTTCAAAATAAAAGGTTTTTAAAACTTTAGGCAGTCACTTCTCTCTCATTATATTTGCTCTGTTTAGGCCTGGAGATAATGGCCAGGAGGGACAAAGGTGTCTGGGTGTTATGCTCTGATGTGTGATTAAAAAGATCAACCTCGCTCCATGCAATCAGCTTGAGAAAGTGCCTTATGAAATTCCTGGAAAAACAAACTTGTGAATAATTTACCTTTAAAAAATAATGCTTCTCTTCAAAGGTAGTTACCTGGATTTAAACACAACCTAGTGATAATTTTAAAATGTCATATAATTATTGTAATACTAAGTAGCAAAACAACAGGAAAATTTACCTTTTAGATCCTTAGTTTCAATCCATGGAAAATATCAGCTATTTTCTCTTACCTCTGATAAGGGGATAATGAAAACTATTTTTGGCTTTTCATTATATAATGCAAGAACTGGGTGTAAGAAGCTTCTGAACATACTATCCGAATACAGGACAAGATCATAAATGTCTGCCTCTGCCTCCATAGGGGGCCTCACATTCCTTTTTCTGAACTCTTATTTATTCGAGTTGCATTTATTTTTTTAACCTTATTCTTACCTGAGGATACTTTTTCAGTGTAGCCTATCTAGCAAGGGGACTTCCACCAAGTTACTTACTTTCTTCTTTCCTAACTTTTTCAAGTATATTACCATCGCTACCCATTCCCAATTCTATCTGGAAACTGGGCCCACTTCTACGTGCAGCCACACACATTAGAAACTGTTTCACTTGCAGGCTACACGTGTGGCACTGTAGCCTCTGCTAGGTGCTGGGGGCGGCGGGGTGGGGTGGGGGCAACAGATTTTTTCAAAGCCAGAAACTATACGACTGTCTCTCTCCAAAACATGCAATTCAAAAGCCTATGAGTTGTGAGTAGAACAACAGTTGAGCTGATTATTTAAGTACTGCAGGGGAAGATCCAAGGAGGGAGACTAAGGGTAGAGACACCAGTCTGGTGCTCCAGGGCCAACAGGCAGAGCATTCCATGTGCGGGTTGGGGGCTTCAACCAACTTGGTTCCAATCTAGCCACTGCCACATATAGCAATTAAGGCTCATGTTTTGATATGTAAAATGCTGTGAAGACGAAGTTAAATTACATAGACAAAGTCCCTCGTGGCATCTAGCAGAGGCGCCAAACAGTCATTGCCATTGTTAACACCAACGAACCAAGAACATTTCAACTGGGGTATCTGTACAGGTAGCTCCATCTTCAGGCCTCAAAAGTCCAAATATTTACTTAACAGGAACAGATATGCAGTCCTCAAATATCTAACAGGAGATGGTGACACACAACAAACTTACTAAGTCACGGCTCCTCTTGCTGAGGTGATTAGAGTGATGTTGGGATGGCGTACAATTGTACAGCATTACAAACACCTATTGTCACTGTCCTGGTGAAGCACAGAAGAATCAAATAATAAATCATCTACTCAGGATGCAATTAATAACCAGGAAATAAGAGAAAGACAAAGCCATTTGGCAGCCAAAAACAATTTGACAAGCCAAGTCAAATCCTTCCTCGGAACAGGCAGAATATGAGTAGATAAAGACAAACTTACCAGAGCTTAAATATTAAAAACCTACTTTGTTTACTTAAATAAAGGGAGTGCCCCCTCAGGCCTTTAGTAAGAGCTTTCTGACATCACCCTCACACGGACTTTACACGCCTGTGAGATTATTTTTAATTTCATGCTAGAGGTAGTTAAGTAGAAAAGATTTAGTTCCTCCTGGCAGCAGTAGGAGCCAACTAAGGTAGAAAGGAGAAAAGGTACACCTGCTAGCTTTGGAGCCTCCAACTCAATTTTAGGCCACCAATCACATTTCACTAGGCCTGGAGGGGGTCTGCATTATAGACAAGTTCCAAATCTTGTGCAAATTAACCCTACAAGACTACACAAACTTCAAATATCTTTAGAATACGTTTTTTTAGAAAGCTTGACTCGTACACATTTTTCAACATCTCTACTCAAGCTCCACCTCTTGGTGATGCTTTCCTGACACTCCTGGTACTCCTACTCCTACTGCAGGTGGCAGAGCCACACCCCAGCTCTGCATACCACTCCACTTTGGAGCCCCTCGCTTTAGTGCACATCTGTCCCCCACCTTGATGGAGGACACCTTCATGCCTCCAGAGCCTAATATGTTATTTGAAGATAGGAGACAAAGTTTAGTGAATGAATGAAAAAGTAATTCCCTCAGGGCCCCTGAGCCTCCATGATTTTAGATGGTTACAGTTTTGCAAGCTTTTAATGAAGGGATTCTCATCTAGGGCTCCTTAAATTCTTCAGGCAGGTTTATGAAGCCCACACATAATGTTAATATTTGTTTATCTTTACCAGATTCTCTTAAAGTCCGTAATACTAAAATGGTTAAGGACTGGGGCTTCCAGGGCATCTTTCTGGGTCAAAGCCATGGGGAGTCACTATGAGGCACTGCAGAGGTGAGGTGGGGTCTGCCAGGCTGCCTCTCACATGTTGTATTTTTCCTCTTAGCTTTAGCTCTGCCAAAATGATATGCGCATTCCAATCCCTCATTATTTCTCTCATCCTAACATCCGTGTGTGGGAACAGCAGCCTGGTGGATCAGCCTGAGAAAGGAAGGGAGAGTTCTAAGTCTGTGGATCCCCAATGGGGACAGTTAAATAGCAAAAACCTGAGCATGCCCCTTCTTCCTGC
>NW_006433949.1:7082392-7085615 GCF_000325575.1 Pteropus alecto | reverse complement strand
ACAAGGAAAACACAGTCACCAACGACTGGATCACAGAGGGGGAAGAGGATGAGGATTATCTGGATTTTGAGAAGATATTCGGTGAAGATGATAACTACATTGACATCATCGATGTGGTTTTGCCAACAGATTTTGGCAGCATCCTCCAGCTCTTCCACGGCAAGAGCCGGATCCAGCGTCTTAACATCCTCAACGCAAAGTTTGCTTTCAACCTTTATCGAGCACTGAAGGAGCAGACCAGTACTTCCGACAACATCTTCATAGCCCCTGTGGGCATTTCTACTGCCATGGGTATGATTTCCTTGGGCCTGCAGGGGGAGACTCATGAACAAGTGCACTCAGTTTTGCATTTTAAAGACTTTGTCAATGCCAGCAGCAAGTACGAGATCATGACCATTCACAATCTCTTCCGTAAACTGACTCATCGCCTCTTCAGGAGGAACTTTGGGTACACACTGCGGTCAGTCAATGACCTTTTTGTTCAGAAGCAATTTCCAATCCTGGATGACTTCAAAACTAAAGTCAAAGAATACTACTTTGCTGAGGCCCAAGCAGCTGACTTCTCAGACCCTGTCTTTATATCGAAAACCAACAACCACATCCTGAAGCTCACCAAGGGACTCATCAAAGATGCTCTGGAGAATATAGACCCAGCCACTCAGATGATGATTCTAAACTGCATCTACTTTAAAGGTAAGAAATAGCTTTATGTTTCTCAAAGCAAAGTCACAACATACTCTTAGTATGCATGCAGGTGGACTGAATACCAAGAACTGTATTCTAGCTCTGATTTACCCAGGAAACCAAGATATAAGTTCAGCTCACAGGGACAGGGAAGATCGTGATGAAGTGACGATAGAAGCTGATGCTTACTGAGCCCTAACTTCATGCTTTACATTGACTGAGCCTTCGCCACAACCTTGTGAGGTCAAAACTATTATTAGTGTCCTCATTTTTCAAATGGAGTCATCAAGGTACAGGGAAGTAAAATGACACTCCACATGCACAGCTAATTAGAGGCAGAACCAGGGTGTCACCCCAGGTAGGCCATCTCTAGTACTTTGCTAAACTGGAAAAAATAACACGAGAAACTTTTTAGCATTTGGTCAGCCTGTTTTGTTTTTTTTTTTACCCCTCTTTACTTCTCCCCACTGCCACTTCCAGCCCTGACCTATGGATGTTGCCATTTCCCCTTAAGAACTGGATCTCTGAAGGCGGGGTGTCACCTCCCACACACTCACGGCATGCACCCGGGGCCTGGCGCTGGCGCACCCAGGGTATGGTCTGTGGCTCTACCTGGGGCGCAAACCCAGGACCTTCTGCGTGTAAAGCAGACCTGTCAACCGCTACACTATGGAGGCACCCTAGGTTTTTTGTTTTTTTTTTCATTTCTTTGCCCAATTATTAGTAAGCAAGAATATGGATAAAACGCAGAAGAAAGGTGTCTGAAAACGGTTCAGCTTGAGTAACTCACATTAACACCTATAACTCTTTTGGGGACACTTCTGCACTAATGGGCAGGTGTAGAGGAAATAAACCAGTATTTCTAGAGCAAGTGTTCTGGACTACGCACCAAGGCACTTTTTAAAGAGGATACCCCAACTCATTATACACACACAGGACCCCTAGAGTCCTAGAAATAAATGAGCAGGGATGGCTTGTAAAATCCAAACCTCTTTTAATATGCCCTCACTGGAACCTGAACCAGAAGAAACCTCTACGTCATCCTATAAGCCTAGAGAGCTGGAGGGCAGAGAAAAGGAATGAGTCAGCATCACAAATGGTTGCTGTGACACAAACCACTCTCCTCTCTACTATCAAGAACTAGTGGGCACCATCTAGGGTCAGTCCCCAAGGCCTGGGAGGCCCCCCTTCCTGGGCAGTTAGCTTTAGTGCTGTTTATAGCAGCCCAGAGAGGTAAAGGACTGAGGCCCTCTCCTGGCTGCTGTTTGGGGCCAGCCCTCCCCCTCCCAACCTGCCAATACACCGCTCTGAGCCTGTGCCAAGGCCTTCCAACAGCTGTGCCAGGCAGACATTCTGCTAGATGGGCAAAAAGAGGGCTGAAAAGCCAAGCCCACAGGAATGGCATGGAGGCTGAGGCGGGCTCCTGGGCTTCCTCCCACAAAAGGTTCAGCACAACACTGGCCTCATGGTGGGTGGAATTAAAGGCTGAGGCTCTAACAGGCTTGTGACAGACAGACACACACTATATATGTATCCCCTGCTTTCCGCAAGTTTGCGTTACATCACTTTGCTTTCAAAAAAGACCTACATTAAAACAGTAACAGCTTTTTTCGTAAAGGCAAAAATCCTCTTTGGATTTCTTTCAGTTAAAGAAAATAGGTACTCTTCACTTTACCCCATTTCAGCTTATGAAAGTTTTCACAGGCCTGCTCTACTTTCAGATAGTGGGGGAAACCTGTATATATGAACACAGACATATCCTTTTTGCTACTGGCTATCAGTACAAGTTTTGGAAGTGAGTAAATTGCAATCCAAGCCCAGGCTTTACCACCCCTTATTTGTGTGGCTTCAGGTAAGTCATTCACCATCTCTGTGACTCTATTTCCTCACTTTTATCATGGAGATAATAACACCTACTCTGATAGGGCCATGGACAGCACTGGCAAGAGGTAGTGATGCTGATGCCACATTTAGCCCAGTGTGTGGCATGTGGCAAAAGCTCAATGAACCTGAATGAGTAAAACTGTAGATTCCAATATTATTAAGTGTATATGATATTGCTAGTGACATTTATTTTACTTCTACAAGCAATTAACTTCCGTTTAGGAATGACTTTAGAACAGGCCAATGGAAGCCATTTGGGCAGCACCAAAGTTTTCAGTTCTATTGGTCTATGGGTCATCCCTGGGCCCTTAGAGCCTCTGAATAAAGCTCGCTGGGTATTTAGGAGCAGGCAGAGACACACAGCAGCAAGCCATTCCCACCAGAAAAGGGCTGGAGAAACAGGACCGTCAGTTTATAATCTCCTAAACTGAATAACCAGTGTCTCACTAAATTGTAAAGGTGGCAAATATATGTGCTTCTTTATCCCATCATATTAGAAAGGTCACTTAATTTAGTCCTGGGAATCAGAGGGATGAAATACTAGTAATGTTCAATCTTTCATGGATGCTTACCAAAGAAGAAGAAAGTCTAAAAGAGCAATTTTAATTTCTAGCTCCCAAATTTGTTACTAATCTGATTTTAATTTCAAATGTTA
>NW_006433949.1:7078831-7082326 GCF_000325575.1 Pteropus alecto | reverse complement strand
AGCAGGAAGTCAAAGGAAAGAACCCCGGGAGACACGAGACAGTTCCGGCATGACCAGAAGAGCAGTGATTCTCAACCGGGGACAATTATGCTCTCAGGACAAATGTTAGGAGACATTTGTGGTTGTCACAATCTGGAGAAGAGAGGGAAGCACTCCTGGCATCTAGGGGACAGTTTCAGAAGGTAGGCCAGGGATGTTGCTAAACATCCTATAATGCACAGGATAGCTGCCCATTACAGAGAACTGCCCAAGCGTCAATAGTGCTGAGAAGCCCTGGGCGAAGGCCAGCTTAGAGAGGAGGAAATCTAACTACAGAGGCAGGTGGTAGTTAAACCTCCTCCCAAAGACTTGTCTGCTTATCTCATCCAGCTGTTAAACCCACCAGCTGGAAACCTTGAACAAGTTACTTTGCTTTTTTGTGCCTGTTTCCTCATTTGTACAATGAGACTAATAATAAAAAGTACCCACCCACCCCCATATGGTTGCTAGAGAAAACGAGTTAGTACAGGAAAGGTACTTAGAACATTGCCAGGCCTCAACTCTCAAGTATCCATCATTACTAGCTACTAGCATCTTGGAGCTGAAATAGTCATGTGCTTCCTCCTGGATATGCAGCACTGCACCCAAATCAAAAGCAAAGACCTTGATGGCAGCATTGCATCATCACCAACGCATCTTACTAGTCACTACAGAATTGCAGAGTGTGAGGGATGGAAGTGATCAAAACAGAGCTGCCATCAACTCAAAGCTACTTATTTTACAGATGAACAAGTGGTGGCCCAGGCGAGTTAGGTGTCTTGCTAAAGTCAAATAACTAGTTAGTGTAAGAATCTGACCCAGAATCTACTCTGGTCTATTTAATCTCTCCATCATTATCATGCTTCCTGCAAGCATGTTATTAGCATTCTGACCATCGTAGAATCCTCTAAAACAGTAATTCTCTAAGTGTGATCTACAGATCAGGGGCATCAGCAGCACCTGGGAACTTATTAGAAATCCAAGTTCTTGGCCTAACCCAGACTTTCGGGATCAAAGACTCTGGGAGTGGGACCTGATGTATGAACATGCCTTCTAGGGGCTTCCGATGCATGTTACATGTGAGGACCATGGCTCTAAAAGAACTTTTCAAAAAAGCCTTGTTCCTGTTGACTTTACAGGATCATGGGTGAAAAAATTCCCAACAGAAATGACCCACAACCGCAACTTCCGGCTGAATGAGCGAGAGGTGGTCAAGGTTTCCATGATGCAGACCAAGGGAAACTTCCTGGTGGCAAATGACCAGGAGCTGGACTGTGATGTCCTGCAGCTGGAGTATGTGGGGGGCATCAGCATGCTAATTGTGGTCCCACATAAGCTGTCTGGGATGAAGACCCTCGAGACACAGCTGACACCCCAGGTGGTGGAGAGATGGCAGAAAAGCATGACAAACAGGTACTTTGGGTTGAGTGTTTGTTTGTTTGTTTTATTTCCAGGATCCTGAGGGAGCCCAGGAATAGTGGAACCTTGGTCATTTTTTTAAAAAAAGGAGAAGTATTATGAATACCCAGGAACTGCCACAGTGGGCCACTCTATTAATTCAGCTCAAATTTCTTTCGGTGAGAGGCAATCAGAACATCTGTGAGAAACACATCTGCTCTCCATAGTGAGTTTCAGAAATTAGGCACAGGTGACAAAGATCCAGCTTGGAAACAATCCTGGCTCTGATTCTGAGTCCCAGCTTGTAAAAGTGGCATGATCCCTTAAGTCTCCAAGGTTGCTGGAGGAAATATACAGAAAAGCAATGTCAAGCATTCCCCACAGCACCTGGAACCTGGGAGGTGTCCAACAAAGATGAAATTTCCCCTCTCCCTCCCCAAGAAATCCTGAGGTGTTCTTAACTCATTAAGGACATGTCATTCATGATTTTCCTCTATTGTTATTTATTACTCCATAGTCAAAACCACAGGTTTTAAAAATTTACTAACATTATTATTTGGCTCATGGCAGAAAATGGAGAAGTCACATTTCTGTTTCACTGTATGCTGGCTAGGCCCATATTAAGAGGTGAATCTGGTGTGAATCTCCTTTCAGGACAAGAATACAAAGAAATGCAATAAACTGAAAAGCAGGCTCTTAGAGGAAAGTATTTACCCAGGTAGCCAATTAGTCATCAAGCCCTGTCAATTTTTCCTTAAAAATGTCCCTCTGTACTTGTCTCTTACTTGACCTCACTATCCATGACCTTCTACCCTGAGCCTAGGGAGGCCTAACCACCCTGTCTGTTTCCATTCCTCAGTCCACTCCAGCACTAGCCACCAGAACAGCATTCCGACGACACCATCTCCATCTACTTCTTCTCATAAACTCTCTGTGGACCCCCACCCATTGGACACAGCCCAGTTTCCCGGCCTGGCCCACAGACACAGCCCAATCCAGCCTGCTCTGCTCTCTCTCACCTCCTCCTTTCCTTTCCCCTCCCCTCCTGCCCACTGCCCTCCTGCACCCCAGCCAGACCACAGCCACACACTACCTCTAGGTCTTTGCTCACTCAGTGAGCCCACCCATCTCTCAAGCTGTAGGCCACCTTCTAGGCCACAGGAATACCTCTCTTTTAATAGACCTGTTCTAGTTGGTCAGACATTAACATACCAATTTTTGTTTTCACTGCTTCACATATGAGCATCTTGGCTCGCTAACAGGAAAGCAAGCTCTTGGGAAGCGGGGAAGACATATGACATCTCTTTACCCCCGGGAGGGGTAGATTTGGCCCAAAAGCACTATTGCTGCTGTTCATCCAGTTAAGGACTGAATGAGCTGTGGCAAGGACAGAATGCTTGGCACTGTCTGGTATATAAAGAGTTCTTTTTTTTTAAAGTACACTGACCAGATATTCAACTCCTTAATAAAATAAGAAACACTTGAAATCAGGGACCCAAACAAGGGATTTTAGATACCTTCTCAAACCATAAACCAGTAAAGTTCTGCTGCTGACCTGGAAGACAGGACGTGAACCACATGGTATGGAGGAAATGACCACACAGCAGTACCCACGCCTCAGTTTTCTGTAACTGGAATTACAATGGGATGGTCTTTACAAAATTCTAAACTGACAGTACCAGGATATGATATTAACAAGTGCTATATCAATTTTGAAGAAGAAACATGATTCTTTTGTAACTTGTGGCTCATAAAACTGGGCCTCCTTTTCTTCTCTGATCAGAACGCGAGAGGTGCTCTTGCCTAAATTCAAGCTGGAGAAGAACTACAACCTGGTGGAAGCTCTGAAGTCAATGGGGGTCACAGCGCTGTTTGATGAAAACAGCAACATGACAAGCATCTCAGACCAGAGAATCACCATGAACCTGGTAACCTCCCTTCTCCGCCCTCTGCACCTATCCCCAGGGTCTGTCCCCAGCAAAGCCTCCCTGCTGCCCGGCCTGGCTGCACAGCTCAGGGGTATTGGGTCTGCTCCCCCTGTGTCTACCAGATACTGAGCGGGCAGGGTGGTCTGTCTCA
>NW_006433949.1:7059724-7078821 GCF_000325575.1 Pteropus alecto | reverse complement strand
TCCTGCTGATGCCAAAGAGCGAGAAAGCATGTGCTCCACTTTGTGAAATAGCCACTCCCAGCTAAATCGTGAAAGACCTGCTAAACACATGCAGACACTGCACCATCTGCATGTTGAACTTAACACACCAATGATAGGCACTCCACAAAAAAGAACATCAGTCCAAATAATGTGCAGATCCAGGCCCCATCTTTTTCATGGCAGCACACCCCAGGACATGGGGCCTGCAGGTTGTCTTGGCTCACAGACTGCTTATACTGTGACCACCAGCAAGAGTGACTAAGATGCTAGTTTAAAGATGAGTACTGTTTTAAATAACATGGCCTTAAATATAATTACCATACCTGACAGGTAATTAAGGAGCATTTCAAGAGTTATTCTGACCAGCAGTGGTCTGTACCTTGTATGTGGTCTTTTGATCCGTTCCCTGAATGAGATGGGACTCCACCATATTTTCTATCCCTCTGTGTGCCAACTGATGGAATGTGACAACTTTCCTTTCCATTTTGAAACAGTTCAAACACCAAGGTACCATCACGGTGAATGAGGAGGGCACTCAAGCTGCCGCCGTGACTGCGGTGGGCTTCATGCCACTGTCCACCCAAGTCCATTTCACTGCTGACCGCCCCTTCCTGTTCCTCGTCTACGAGCACCGCACCAGTTGCCTGCTCTTCATGGGGAGGGTTGCCAACCCCACCAAGTCTTAAAGGTGAAGGTCTGTGTGTCTCAAGTGTTCTGGGAGCACTGTAATTGTTTCCATTCTAACAATGAGAACAGATTTTTGGCATCATGACCTTTGTGGTTTACACTACCACTCTGAAATCGAGGCCCATATGAGAGAAGAAATTTACCAACAACCGAGAAGCTCACTGGAATCAATTCTGCATAGTAAACAATGCTGCCAGTTCACAGAAGTTAATGTACTTGTAGTGTTTCAGCTGTTATCTAGGGCAGGGGTCCCCATACCCCCGGGGCAGCAGACCAGTATCGGTCAGTGGCCTGTTAGGAACCAGTCTGCACAGCAGGAGGTGAGTGGCGGGCAGGCAAACAAAGCTTCATCTGTCTTTGCAACCGCTCCCCAGTGCTAGCATCACTGCCTCAGCTCCACCTCAGATCATCAGACATTAGATTCTCATAGGAGCACCGGTCTCTGGGGCCGAAAGGGTTGGGGACCACTGACTTAGAGGGTGTTAGCAACATACAGACTGGCTTACCTCCCATCTCCTCAGAGCCTCTCTCCCTGGGCACCTCCTTCCCCACTGGAGCCTCATCCTTGCACATCTGGCTCTATTACTCTAAGCCTCAACCAGGGCTCCTCACCTAAATGCAAAATACTGAAATGAGCAAAATGACTAATTGCTCACCTTTCCCAAGGATGGTGTATAGCTGGCACCATGTCTAGGAGAAACCACTTTGTGATATTCAAGGGGTGCCCTGGGCATTAGGGCTTAAGTCTAGCAAGGCCCAACCCTCCGAACTGATGCTAATGTCATCTGTACTCCTGCTGTCACCTCACTGCTGCCCAGAGGACAGTGTGTACATGTGGCCTTGCCTTCTACCCGAGATAAATAAATATCACTACTTTTACTATGTATCTGTTATAATTCTAATTTTTGAAGCTCAGAAAACTAAGAAAGGCCAAATTCAAAGTAGCTGACATCCCCAGAAACGACAGGTTGAGGAAAAGTAACTTGAGTTCTCTAGTGACTCATGTGCTACATCAAGGCACATTCTCAGGTGAGTGTTGCTAACACCTGAGGGCAGGGCTGCTGTGGATGGGGCTGCGTGGGGAATTCCTGAAATGCCAGTCTTTATGTGGAGCACATATTTTGGCTTTCATTCTTGGACGCAGGGAAACCTCAGACATGCTCCTGTCTGGTCTGATAAATCAGGTGATGTCTGAGGAATAAATTTCTGGATTCTTCACTATCTGAATAAGACAAATGGAATCCAAAGAGGCTGCTCAGAATTCAAGAGTGCCGGCATCTCTGCAGTGCCAGGATGATGCACAGGGCTGGGGAGAGCATCATAAGTGCTGTGTGTGCAACTGTCCAAATGTGACCCCTTCAGCCCTGCAGGAGAGGCTTTCTCTTCCACTCTCTGCAAAGGAGGAAGATCAGGTTCGCAGGGCACCAAAACCCGCCAAGATGCCACTGCAGTGAGTGGTGGGCCAAGGTTCAAGCGTAGGTTGGCCTGACTCCAGGGTCACACGTAAAGTCTTGTCACAGTGTTTATGACACAGTGAGACCAATACCAGTCATGGGGCGGCAAAAGGGAAGCAGCTAGCACTCCCCAATTAGGGGGCACTGTGATGGGTGGGCCCTAGGTTATCTTATACCAACCCAGAGAGGTTGACACTATTTTTGCAGTTGAAGAAACAACTAGGGCTCATAGAAGTAGTCTGACCCAAGCCTGAATTCAAACCCAGGCCCAGTTTTTCACTGCTAACCGTCTCCGCCTGCCCCTGTCCCAACTTTCTGCACCAGGGCCTTTGCCTCCACAATCTCCTGATCAGTAAGGGTTGAGGCCAAGTCTTTCCTTATTGAGGTCAAATCTTTCCTCTTGACCTCTCTGTGAAACCTGAGGTTGCTGACAACTTACTCCTTGGATTCCTTCTCCAATTTGCTTCAATACTATTCTTTTCTGATGCCTGTCCAACATTTCTCATCTTGCTGTTGGTTCTTCCCACTCCTCCCATTCCTAAATGTAGCTATCTCAAAAAATTCTGCCTTTAGCCCTTTGTCACGTCCATCCCCTATCCAGAAAGGCAAGAGCCTCACTTACGTGGCTGCCCCACCTGTACTAGAACTAGCTCAGGCTTCCCCATGACCCTGCAACTGTACAGGTCGAGGCCCTCTAGTCTACGTGCTTTTCATTCACTTATACCCACTCAGAACACCCTTGCATCCCCTCCTTCAGTTACTAGCTGACCTGTGTTTCAAGGCAGTGAGTGTTAATTCAAAGCATAGTCCGTGGGCCAGGCTGCCTGGGTCTGAACCTTGGTTCTGACATTTAGCAGCTGTGGGACTTCGGGGCAAGTCCTGTGTCTCATTTTCTCCATCTGTAAAGTGGGAATAACAGTATCTACCTTGCAGAGTTGTTGTGATGATTAACTGAGTTCATGTCTGGAAAAAGTTTAGATCCATGCTTGGTGTTTAGCACGATAGGTAAGGGCTTCTTGTTACTATCTTCATCTGAGACAAGTGTCTAGCCTAGGGATTCCTAACTGGGGGTCCTAGTTGTGTTTCCCCCACTTAAGTTCTTAAGGTTAAATGCTCACCTTTCTGAATAAATGCATTTCTATAGAAGGAAAGGGCACAGGTTCAAAGGGCACCATGACCTAAAAATTGTTAGTCTACAAACCTCACTTTACAGGCACTGAGAGAATAAGTAACCTGTCCACGAAAAATACTAGTGGCACAAGTCAACCAACTCTGTGTGAAGTGCATGAATGTTTTCAAGCAGGAGGCCTATCTTGCTATGACAGTGGAGCAACCAAGGATCTAAGCAATACATAACTTTCAAAATGTTTAATTAACTAATGGGCTAGACACCAAGAGAAGCAATTTAATCAATGATATTTCTGAAGAAATAGTCATAAAGTTGCAGGACAAAGATCAACAAACCTAAGCAGGAAGGAGACTCAGAGATCACATGACCCGGCCTCCAGTCTCTCCCTCCAGGTTCCCAAGGTCACTGATAAGTAAGTGAACAGTTGTAGTAGGACCAACACCAAGGCTTCTGGCCCCAAACCCACTGGCACTTCCACTGAACAAAGTAATTTGAGACCCTCTCATCAAAAGATTCAAAACATAATATCTTTGTCTTTAGGAAAAAAAAATTGCAAAACATTAAAAAACCAACTTTGGAAATTAGTTTCTCCTAGAAGGTACAAGGGGTAACCAGAAAGCAAATTTAAGAACCCTGATCTCTGTGCTCTTCATTGAGCAACAAATCAAATATTTGCTTCCTCCCCCATATTATAACCATTAACTTTTGTTAAAACTACAATATTTATTCTATTCATGTAAAAGGTCACTGCAGTAGAGGAACCAGGAGTATTTTAAGTGAGTATGTTCAAGCTTATCATTGCTAACATTTAAGCCTACATTGATGGGCTGGCACTTCAGAGGGTCATACCCATCTTTTTCAGAAGCTCTGCTGGCAGAACAGACCTGGAGAGGCCAAGATGCTGACTTAAGATCCCACACGTAAGAACAGGGGTCCAACTATGGCCCTTGTGACCCTAAAACCTGTGTGCTCCCAAACAACTTCAAAGGCATTACTCCCCAAAAGTACAAAGTGTCCCATTTAGATTTCTTCTATGCATTTATTAAACTCTAAATGACAACCACTATACATGTTTAAAACTTTAAAGACATACAGGTCACAGAAATCTGGAGCTCACTGACTTGAGTGTCACCCCAAGCATGCTGTCTGCCAAAATCTGCTCTCCTGTGCAGCCTGCTGCATGGCCCTTCCCTACTCTGACAGGCGGAGAGAATGCTGTGGACTTTACGCCTCTTCCCTTTCCCTCCAAGTTGAACAATGGGTCCATGTGCAATGGCACTTCTAAAACACAACTGAACACTAGTCAAATTAACTATAAAGTGAAAAAACTTAGGTTTTTAAAAATTAACCAGTGAAGGTGTCAATAAAAAATACCATGACAGAGAGAGTCCTGGAAATCCTGAAATCTTAAGGTGGCTGTGGAGAACACCTGATCATAGGTATGTAGGTTTGGGTAAGGTTCCCAAAAGGACGTGAAAAGCCTTTTTGAGGCAGGCCCAACCCACTTGTCCCCTCAAGCACACTGAGAAAGAGGAGACTCCCCTGGCACAGATGTGGCAGGGGAACAAGCCACTGCTTCCCCTCCTGAGTCAGCTATTTACTGGGGGGAGGGACAGGAGAGAAAAGGACAAGCAGAAGGGAGGTGAACTGGAAGTGGAATGCTCCACAAAAAGCAACACGTGACATCTTAAAGGTGAAGAGTAACAGCCAGTTACCATTTTTCTTCCATCTTGGCTAGCTAAAACTGGACCTCCTAAAAGTCCCCAGATTCAGAATGATGAACATCCAGACTGGAGTAATACAGAAACTGCTTTGCAGAGATCAGGAGAGGTGCCTCTCCATCTGCTTGCCCTACCTGTAGGCCCCTGGGTCACCGCAGCAGCTCGGAAGTCAACTCCTCTGGTGTTCACGTTACAGGCCACACATATAAGTGCTCAAGACTCAAATTACTAGGGGTGGAATGAGATGGGAAGACACTGGAAGGCAGAATCAAGGGCTTAACTAGAAGGTAGGTCAAGCGGAAACAAATACTAAAACATAAGTTCTGGCTTAGGCCTGGCAGCTGAGAAAGACTGAGAAATGGAAAAATTATTTTTATAAAGGTGTTCTCAGAAGTGGCTGCAGGTTGAGACGGGAAAAGATGGAGGTGGGCTCTCCATAGGACAGTGCTGCAGCAGGGAACACATCCTGTACCCCAGAGTGGTAAGTGGGGGCTATGCCCCCAAGTGTTATGGACCTGGGGACACCGAAGGCTGTAGCTCCAAGACCTGAGAGTGACCCAGAAGTTCAGGGCCTCATCTTGTAGAAAGGGGCCAGACAGGGGTTGGAAGTGGGTGCCGCCTGTATTAGAGGCACCAGAGCAAGGCATGAAACACAGGATGAACCCAGTTTCAGACCAGGAACCTTGGGGCTATACAAGAGGGAACTGAAGCGGGTTCCCTAGTTAACTGGCGGAGGATGGTTGGGCAAGGCTTGGGAAAAGGGAATGAGGCAGTGCGGCCACAGCTAGCACACACCTACGGGAACAGTCACAGAAGAGCTGATGGTGACTGAAACACAGTCATATCTACACAATCACTGGCACTTCAAAATAGCATTTTTCTAAGGAATTTGCTACGTATCACTTTGCAACATTCAAAACATGAATACAATATCTGGAGTGTGCAACAACTCAGCTAATGAATACTTACCACAGCTATTACAGGAATGAGTACACCCAAGTTCCCTGCGCTGCTAGAAGCCTAGAAAAGAACAGAATTGAGTCACTGATGAGCATGTTTCTTTTTTTTTAAAAAAAGGACAAGACATAGTGTTGTGTAAAGCTGTAATTCCTTAATCTAAAAGAAGTGATCAGGAATATATACTGGGAGAGATGTATAAAGAGACTCACTCAGCATAATTCTGATAGCAAAAAAGTTGAAATAACTTAAATGTCAAACAGCAGACTAATTACATAAATCATGGTGCCTCTGAATAATCAAATACCAGATAGATGTGAAAAAGACAACTTTCTGAAAAATATTTAGTTACTTTGGAAAGTGTCCCAAAAAATGTTAAAAAATAAAACAAGATTTAAGAGTATATTATGACAAACTAATTGAAAAATTAAAAAGATTTTAAAAAGTATATTATGAATTACCAAGTATCCTCAATTATGTAAAATAAGATCCAATGATGTAAAATAAATATATTTGCATAACAAATCTAAGTGGAAGCCTGCCAAATTGTTAACAATGATTACATCAGAGTAGAGAAATTATGGGGCCTTTTTACCTTATTTACAAGTTTCTGTATCTTTTCCAAAATAAACATATATTCTTTCCAAGTTAGGGAAAATTGGAGGATTACTTGACAATAACTAAATAAAAGGTAATTCTCCTGGTTAAACACAGGGCTGCATATTTGCCAGTCCCCTCTCACCGCCCCTCCACACTCCCTTATTCCGTGAGGCCCCATTTCATGAGGTAAGTGCAGCAGTGGCTCAATAAACACTTGCCTGTACACTGCGTGATCAGTAAATAGGAACTATCTGCAAAGAACAGAATTCCCAATTTGATACACATGGATTCCCACACTGTCTGGGGCACAACCTCCATCCCCAGCCCACGAATGAAGCATTAAATCCTGAGTCTTGACACAGAACATGCAGAGATGGCAGGCAAAGGGAAGAAGCCCGTGGGTCTCAGGGGGTATCCTTCTTGGCATTAAGGTACAATTCCCAGGAAAGAGAAGGAGAATGGCTCCTGGAGATACCCTCAGACAGGTTACAGCCTCTATTTTCTCGATTGCTGAGCACCTCCCTGCCTCTTCAGAACAGCTCTCTCATCCCAATGCCAAAGGCTCCACTGGACACGACGGATGCCCCTGTCTCTTATACATCAGGATGGGACTAGCTGTGCACTACCCTGGGAGACTTAAGAAATTAGGTGCCCAGGTCACTGGTAGGGGGCCAGCAGACTAAGGCTGAATTAGAGCAAAGGGTCTTAAGATCTTCTTTTGTACTAGTTATGTCCTCTTAGTCAAGGTTTTCACACAGAAGGCTCCTTCTCATTCAGTTTCCAACCTAGCTGTCAACTCTTCAGAGAGGCCTTTATGACCCTGGCTATACTACCCTGTTTTGTTTTCGCCATCTCCCACTAAGCCCACAGGAGCAGGAACCTTGTCTATTTACTTCCATAACTCTGGTACCAAGAACAAGAGTCGGGAAACTACGATCTGTGGCCAAATCCGTCCCACTTCCTGTTTTCGGATATAGTTTTACAGGAGCACAGCCACCCCTGTTCATTTATTTAATGGCTATGGCTACTTTTACACTACCATGGCAGAACTGAGTAGTTTCAACAAAACACCATGTGGCCCACAAAACCTAAAACATGTACAATCTGGCCCTTTACAGAAAAAGCGAGCTCACCTCTGCCCTAGGCACACAGTAGGTGAACAGTAACTGTGTGGGTAAGGCGGGGAGTGGGGAGAAAAGACAAAAGTGAACAAAGGTGTAGACTTGGTAGAGGGAGTGGCACCCACATAACATATCAAAGGGGAGATGATGAAGTAAGAGGCTTAATGTGCCTCAACCTCCCCAATCTGTCTCTTTGGGGGTTAGAGACCTGACATTTTGTCTATCCTTGTAGACCTGTCTTGCTTAGACAGCCTGAGATTAGGCCAAATCTGGCCCTTCGCACACTGTCACTGTGTTCTAATGACGGCCTCAGCCCCCTGGCTTCATAATGAATAAGAAGAGAGAGACAAAGTTAGGGGAGAAAACAGGAGTCTGCTGTCACCTTATCACCCTGGACTGGGGGAGGTGGCTGCCATGAGCTGAAAGTGGATTGACGAGGAAGCCAACCTCTCCCTCGACCCCTACCAGCACCTCTGAGAAGGAATTTCACTCCCTTTGTTCTTACACTTTACCAGATGCATTTAAATCATTTAACAAAGAAAGTGCCATATTTCAACCAAGATGGTTGAAATATGGAGACTCAGCCCTGGCCTGCAAGACAACATGCTGGGCCACCCCCTCCCTACCTTCAGGGCAGGCCCCTTCTCGCTGGCCCTCTCGCTGGCACGCTTTCCCTCCAGCCCCAGCTGCACAAACAGCTCCAGCAGGTTCATGAGCAGCTCGTCCACAAGGTGCTCGTCCTGGATGTTGGCTGCGATGTTGGCCAGGGCGTTGATCACCGCCAGGGAGCAATGCCTGGGGGGCCGAGGAGGGTGGGGGAGAAATGACAGCCACTACAGGGCAGGGGCCACCCACTGCAGGGGGGAGGCAAGCGGACTCCATCCAGCCTCACCGCCCCTCAGTGCCTATGAACAAAGGAGCCCTCCAGAGGAGAAGTACACGCCATCTTTGTGAACAGCGGCCCCTAGAGGGAAGTCATCTACTGCAGAAATGACTGTGACCTCTCTCCTGACATGCATTAAAGGCCTCAGGAGACTGTTTAGGGTCTAGTAATCTGCACACTGGGGACTTGGGAACGTCTCAGGGCAATTCCCTCTGAGTGTCAAGTTAAAAAAGGAAGTCAAGTACTCCCAGGCATCTCCTGGCTGAACCCTGTTTTCCCCTTCAAATTACAGACAGCCTTAATTCATCACTACCACCCATAAAACTTTTGTCTGATGATCAGCTTCTTCCCAACACTGCCTCCACCTTGGAGCTTCAGATACTTAGGAAGTGCTCAGTGGTCCTGAGACAACCTGCCCTGGGATCTTGCCAGCCCCACATAAACCCTAGACACGAAGCTGGCATTACCCCTCAGCCAGATGCTGTGAAGCAGCCAGGCTGGCCAGGCTTCTGTGGGCACTAGGGGCAACCGGACCCTGCTACTTCCGTGTTCCGTGACCCCAGGCGATAGCAGACATCTTTGAGCCTCAGTTCCTTCCTGAGTGAAACAGGGATAATTCCCTCCTTACAGGGTGCAGAAGGACTTAAACACTCCATGGTGAAGCACTGAGCACACTACTGGCCCCTAGAAATCTCAGAGCAAATGGCAGCAGTGATAAAGGCACCCATTTCGCAGATAGGTAAATTAATTCTTGGTAGGTGAGGGCAAATGAATGCCGTAAATACTTCCACTGGTGAGACAGAGAGAACAAATCACTTTTGGTGGCAATATCTGAAAAAGATTTATGAAAGGAAACTTGAGCCAGAAGCTGAAAAACTGGAAGGCATGGGAACAGTTAAGACCTGCACACAGCAGGGCCAAGAGCAGCAAGAAAGGTCTGAGAGTCAGAGGAAAACAGAGCAAAGACAGGGTGGGGAAGGTACAAGGGGACAGGAGGCGCAGGAGTCACTTTGGAGCAAGGAAGTAATGTGGGCAAGAGGTGCTTTGGTCTTTGAGTCAGTTTCATTGAAGAGATCAGGATGGATGGACAGAAGGAGCTGGCCGCCTCCCCAGACCACTCCTCAGGCTGTTCTAGTAGCCTAGGCTTGTGATCATGGTAGTGAGAAGGCAACGAAATAATAATGCTGAGAGCTGGTATTTATCGAGAGCTTTCACATGTATGATCTCAACTACCCACACAACTGGAGCCATGTTCATTTTACAAATGAGGAAACTGAGGCATGGAGATGGTGAATATTTTCTCAAGTCACGTAGCCACATTCCTGCCCACTGAGCTGGATATAATGGTCAGGAAGGGAGAAAAGAAATGCCAACAAAGGGCCAACATCTCTTTCTCTCTGCTCCAACCTTCTGTCCTCCTGACTTCACCTCCTTCTTTTCCTCTCTTCCCTTGATCTCTGACAAACTCTTGTAAGATCCTCCAAACACAGAAAAATGTGTCCCTATCCTCAAGACATTCCCATTAAGGGCAAGGAACAGACAAGGAAGCATATCTCAGTCTGCCAGGGAAAAATGGCAAGACTTTTATACAAATTTAAAACATTCAAGGATATAATATGCTCATTCCCTTTGACTCACCAAATCTCACCTCTCTGAATCTACCCTGAGGAAAGCATCAGAGATGCTCACAGCTATGCAGCTATTAAGGTATTCAATGCAGCACTTACTAGTGGAAAAACTGGAAAACTATCTTACATCTCAGCTAGGGACTGGTTAGATAAATCACGGTGCTGCCATATGATGGGACACGATGCAGCCATTAAAGGTGACATGTAGAGGAATGTTCAAGGCATGGCTGATGTATTGCTGTGTTAAAAAGCAGGTCACTTGGGTTGGCAATTTGAGCCCATGTGGAGTAGTGGTGGGTCTGGGGTAAACAGCACTGAGCTCAATCAGCGCCAAGTGGCAGGCGTATCGGGATTTCATGTCTCATGTTCTGTGAGCACTGATCTGTAGCATGTTTTCTTTTGTAAGAAGAAAAATTGATTTAAAAGGCAAATCCCCAAACCTCACATTTTCAAAGGGAGTTAAATACTGTCATGATCTAAAGCAACAATGAGGTCCAGAGATTTACCTGTAGCCGTGGTCCTTATAATCTTTAGTGGCCGAGTACACAACAGAGCTGGCCTTCACGCTGATCTGCTGGAAGAGATTCCACACTTCCTGATAAATGTATTGCTGGAAGAGAGTAAAGGACACCGTTACCATGCCACGACTCTGCCATGAAAGCCTCTCCTTGGAGCACAGAAAAGGCCCCTCTCTTGTCATTCAGAGGGAAAGCTCCTGGAATCATGGACCATCAAGGGCATCCAATCCTAAAACTTTAACCAAACCTCAAGTTAAAAGCTAAACAGAGAATAGCTTTAATTTAAATCCTATTATGCTGTCAACAGCAAGAAGTTAGTTTAAACCTTTTTCCCCAGCACTCATGGAATCATTACACTATTCTCTTATTTGAAAAAAAAAAAATCTATTTAGTGTTAAGCATTTAATTGATCTGCAGTTGTTACGACTGTGAGCATTTAGTTGATCTGCAGGGTAAATTTAATCTGTATTTTTATACTCCTGATAGTCAAAGGAGTTTAACGAAGCTTGCATAGCACTGGTGGGTTTCAAGGCTGCGGCCTTCCTTACATTTCCAGTGATAACCAGGCAGCCCAGCTGGTCTATGATGAGCACATCAAGGGGGGAAGGCGGCTGGCAGAATTTCTGCTGCAGGATCTGCAGAATTGGCTCCATGACCTTTGGGGTGTCCCTCAGGGCCACTGCGATGTGTCCCAAGGCTCGGATGGTGTGGTCTGGAATCAAGTGAGCATCCCTATGGGAGGAAAGAACAGAAGTGCCCTGGTAATAGTCCTCTGGCACGCGGCTATGAAATGAAACCCAGCAGCTAGACCTAGACCTTGACGTCATCAGTCTTTCAGATGCAGCATTCATCTGAAAGTGACAGACAGCCTGGGGTCCTTAACCACCAGCAGAAACACAAAGTCCCATGCACAAGGCAGGAAGACAGAGATCTTTCTCTACTCCCAAACACTGGTCCAGAATAGGCATTCCAAGGCAGACTTCCTCTGAAATAATGGGACAAACCCAATGCACGACTCCAAGGTATGTAAGAAAGAAGCAGGAGGTACACATTGCCAGCTGCCCCCAGGGGCCCGCAGAGAATACAGGGGTTGTCCCCCTGGGATAAGACGTACTTGTCACTCTCCTGAGAGATATACAGCCGGTTGGAAAGGCTGGCCAGGAAGGCCTCCACGATTACTGCGTCCACTGTCAAGCCAGCTTTCAGGCACCTGAGCATTGAGAAAACCCACATGGCATTAGGCATCGCAATCACCAAAAGAGTATTTTGTGTTTTGTTTTAATTTTTCCATTCTCAGCTCTACAACGTTTAAGAAACTGCTCTGGACATTTTTTTCCCCCAGAAATCTGAATGAAAGTCATTACATGGAATAAATTCAAAGAATTGCTGCAGATTAT
This sequence comes from Pteropus alecto, assembly GCF_000325575.1. Classification (NCBI taxonomy): domain Eukaryota; kingdom Metazoa; phylum Chordata; class Mammalia; order Chiroptera; family Pteropodidae; genus Pteropus; species Pteropus alecto. The sequence goes on along the minus strand of NW_006433949.1, from coordinate 7,066,705 downwards.
GCCCGTTTTATAAGTAACTTTGTTATTTTGCCCAGAACAGTTTCCTTCAGCATGTCATACCCAATTCCAATTTAAAATTTCCTGTTGTTCCTTAACAAAAGTCACAGTAACTGATTCGAAAGATAGATGGTCCCAAGATGGCTGAGGGAATACTAAAATTAAATAACAAGGTTTTAAGAGCATGGAGAAATGCTTATGTTCTAGAGAAAAGGGGAAATTTTAAAAGCCTCTAAGAACATAAAATCTTATTAGGCACCTCTCTCACATTTGCCTGGCTCACAGGCCTCAGAGGCAGAGAAGAGCGAGAGTCTGACAGAAATGGAGACTCCCAAGTTTGGAGAGCGAGAGTTCACACTACAAGGACCTGGGCACGAAGGGACACTTGATCATATAAAATCTCTCATTTATATTAAAAATTACATGGTAAAAAAAAGATTAAAGAAAGACAAATGTTGTTACTCTGGATAATGGGCTAATGGATAATTCTTTTCTTTCTACTTTTCTGTACATTACAAAGTTTCTCTATTTTTTATTATGTTTATGACCAGAAAAAAACAAGAAGCTTTATTTTAAAAAAATGTAACAATTCCTCTTTTTAGATCAAGTATAGATTTAGGATTATCAAAAACAAGCTTTACAAAATTATAAGCATTTCTAATTTTATAAGAGTCTGCCTGAAATACCATTCCCTTCCTGCCTGGGTCACCTGTCTCTTGCGGGGCCTCCTACCTGCAGATGTTGTCAATGGCGATGTCTCGGAGCTGTTCATACATGGAGGGCTGGCTCTTCTTTCCCGGCATGACACTCAGGGTGGACTCGGAATGCTCGTTGGTTACACTGATTTTTATATCATTGCCAGCAACTGAATGTAAAAATTTAAATATGCACCTGGTTAAGCCTGTCACTTTCCACCCCCATGTCTGTAATTCAAAACCAAAATAATATGCTAATCATGTTTAGCTTATAAAAGAAATCTCTCTCAAAAGATTTGACCGAACGTTTCAGAAACAAGTATCTGAGAACAAGAAGGATAAAACACACGTTTAAATCAAAAGGAAGAACACTTACGTTATAAAGTGATAAATACGTAAACCAAGAATTTCCTAAGAAATGGTTCAAAAGGCCTGATGAGCACCCACCCCTACAGTTATCTAGTTAAGGTGCACAAGCCAGTATAGGTGGACGAGGCTGAGCGTAGAGGCCTTGAAGCCAGAGGGACCCCTCCTTACTCCCGGCGCAGGGAGTCTTTCAGGTGCTGAGTTGGGATTTCTTCATCTAAAGATAAAACGTCCACCTTCACAGGACTGTGGGGAGGATGAGCTACATTAGCGCCTGAGCTCGCAGTGGCTGTTTAATTAACGTTAGTCATTACAGGTGACCAGATTTGCTCCGGGCCCACGTCCTCTATAGAAACATAATATTCCCTTGGGATAATATTCCCTCGGGGAATATTATGAGGGGATGAGATGAGATCTTACACAGAGAGTTACTGGCCCTGTGTGTGGGACATGCAGGACTCACACTTCAGACCACCTCAGTAAGAAAAGGGACCAAAAAGAAAGCAGGACCAGAGAGGGGCCTTCAGTGGTGGCGGGTGCACACAAGAGGGGAAGGCAGAGAAGAGAAAGGACTGGAACCCCGAGGGGGTCATGTGGAGAAAACCGTGAGAAAAGGTGAGGGAGAGGAATGAGCCCAAGCGCAGGGCAGAGGGCACAGCCCAGCCAACACATCTCAGTCACCGGCCTGGGCTGGGCTCACACACCCAGTCACCTGGTCCTTTCCTTGGAGCCTCAAAGGCACACAGGGGCTGGGGACTGGAGATGTGGCCTTAGGTACAGTCATCCCCTTACCTGTGTGGTACTGACTGTGGCATTTATAGAGCTTCACCAGCACGGGGGATGGGACAACCAGGAAGTCCCGCAGAGACGGCATCACCGAGTGCACCACCACTGGGAATCTTTCGCACAGACGGCCCAGACCCTGCAACACACCATCAACCTGTCACGTGGCCCGGGGAAAGGTCGGTTGAGCAGTGAGATGCTCAACCCTTCAGATACCCAAGTTTGGCCAGAAACTTCCAAGGTCAAAGCTCCCCGGGGCCACCTGCCATGGGGCGCAAAGACAAGGAAGGGAGATGGTCTTGACTCTCCTCCACCTAAGAGCGAGATGTATTATTAAAGTGTGTGCATTTCTTTTTGAAGCAAAATAGGGAAGAAAGGGTACAAAACATGATTTTTTAAAAAATGGCAGATGTGGAGTCACTGGGGTTGTGACAATGTAAGAGTCTTGGCAGAGCAGAGCTGGCACTGCAGATGCAGCCCTCTGGCTCCCAACTCCTGCAGCCTTAGGAACGGCCTGGTCACCAAACACAGGGCAGCCTCCCCACACAGGAGGACCCAGCTACATCTGGATCCCACTCACAGATATCCCAGCGCCCGCTCCTACCAGTCAGTGGTGAACTATGGCCAAAACAGGCTCTAGTTCAAGTTCCTAAAGACAATAGCTCAGACTGCTGCTGGTGTGCCAACCACAGCCTGAATGGCATCAGAAGGCCCTGTTGATAGGATCTCAGCCTCTCCACTGTTCGTGAGACTGACCTGAAGACAGCAGATAAGCAAAGGCAAATGAGCAATGATGACTTTGCTGGATGTCTTAGACTGCAGCTTCTCAGAAAGCTTGATGCAAAGATTTTCTGCACCTAAATTCAAAATCAGAGGAGGGTGTAAACCATTAGCAAAGAACAAAATTTATAAAATGCTCATCCACCAATTAATCATATAATTAAACTAAATCCCAGACACACACTTTTAGGATTTGTTAATACTGAGAGTATTACGCCTGAAAGTGTTCAGAGGCAGGCGTCCTAACTGAAAGCTCATCTCTGCTCCTTTTCTGCTACTGTAAAAACACCTTCCTGCACCATATGTGACTGCTTTCTCCTCTTTGTTGGCCCTGAACCCCCTTGTTGCCCCATCCCCACAGCGCTCTGTGAGAGGCAGCCATCTGCAAGTCTGCTGTATGCTTCCTACTCTGCTGTTCACCCTAGACAAGCGCCTTATCCTCCAGCACTGAGCTCCCGCTTCTCCACAAAGAAGCCCAAGGAACCAGCAAGAAGCCCTGGAGAGAACACGCAGGCCCTGTGACCTTGGCCATCACTGTCCTCCCAGGTCCAGACACTAGATGTCCAGGGCATGGGAAGAGCCAATGCTCACCCTGCTCATCCTTCACGGCCCACACCATGAGGTCTACACAGGCGGCGTTTGCCTGGCAGCGCAGCTTGAGGGGGCTCAGCTCACTGTGAATTCGGTCTACATCGTGCAGAATCTTCTGAAGTTCTCCCTGGCTCGTGTTGAACTGCTCCAGCACAAAATCATGGATCTCTTTTACAAAGGTAGTTGGGAGGTCTGTAGGAAAGAGAGCAGGCATTGCAGCTAGAAAAAAAACTGCACTAAAATTCAGACCGTGACCATCTACAGTCTCCCTAACAAAAGCCCAAGAAGAGTAAGTTTGCTACTGGCTGCTGTGGTTCTAAGAATGCCTGCTGGAAAGAACTTGGAGAGGCAGTGCACAGCTGCCCTTCACACCCATGCCACCTGGCACTCAGAGCAAATGATCATTTCCCAGGGAAGTGAGAGCCACGTTTTAAGAGGTCAATATACTAAAACCTGAATATATGAAACACGTAAATTGGGATGTATCACCACTGGAACTGGTCCAATTAACAACAGGCAATACTTCAGTTATATACATATATATTTACTGTTCTTCCTTTAGTTCTACTGAGATACAATTGACATACATTACTGTGTAAGTTTAAGGTGTACTGCATAATGATTGTACAAACATATAGTGATTTTTTTTTAAAGCTTATCAGTTATCAGATAAGGGCAAAAACTGATTATAACCTGAAGAAGATAATTAATTCTCTGGCTACAAGGCTGGATCTTCAGAGCACCAAGAGTTTGCAGTCTTTTCAAATTCTCATCCTTAAAGCCTGCAAAACTCAGAACCAGTGTAACTGGCATAGGTCAGATCAGCTGAGGAAGCCAGTTAACACAAAGCTCAGGTGGGAGGGGAGGCTGCAGAGGGTTAGGCCATGCCAGGCAGTCACTGCCATCCTCCTTCATGAACCTATCCTTGCTGTGGTCCCAACCAGACTCAGCCTCCTCTTCCCAAGAGCCCTTGAAATCATCAGGAAAATGGATTAACTAGATTATGGTACATCTACACGGTAGATTATATAGTCATCAAAACTTATGTTTATGAAGAACATTCAATGACATAAAGAGCGAGCATAGGAAAAGTGTTTTAAAAATGCACAAATAAGAGACTGGAAGAAAATGCTGAAGTTGTGTGTGTGCTGCACTATTAAGATATTATCTGAGTTGTAAGATTATGAGTACCTCATTTTCTTTTTTTTTAACTTTAAAAATGTCTAAAGTAGATATGTTAAACTGTATGCATGATCAGAACAACATAACACGTTCATGTCAGAAAGATACCTGAAGAAATAAACCCACCACAAGAGCCATCACTGATGGCACTAGGGGAACAGGATCATGGACAGTTATGTTTCTTGTTTGCTTTTTCTCCAAAATTTCAGTAACATGACCATGTTACTTGTGTATGTTTTTATGTGCCCTCAACAGAAAAGTGCAAACTTGTGGCAGTGGCCCGGAGCCCAGTCTTACCGCATTCACACGCATATGCAAAGTCCTCACCTTTCATGTAATACAGAGTGTCTCGCAGCATCTTGAACATGGCCACGTAAAGTGGGTCGCTGAATGTGGTGTAGTAGAGATCGGCGTTGGGGTTAGCCTGCAGGGAAGGCAGAGGCACTTGACCGCAGCACAGAGACCCTCCTCTGGGCCTCCCTTCACCTTCGGGTGATGTCTAGTTAAGTAATTCTTACATTCATGACTTAGCATAATAAATGGAACGATTAACCATGATTCGCCACTTGGAGCATTTTAATTACTCTCTTCACCCTCTTAAACCTCAGAGAGAGGAAAATGAGAGGCTCACATGGCCCAGAGATGTGTGGCAGGGGAGCGGCCACCTGCACCCTTGAAGGAAAGACCACCGTCCTCTCACTGAGAGCTCACCATTTTTGAACTCAAGGAGACAAGGGAAGGGGAGGAGGAGAGAGAAAGCGAAGAGACCACTAGATCACAGGATTCCATCTTGTCCACCATTCAAGCGACAGACACCAGAGCCAGGGCGCCTACAGATTCAGCTTATATTTTGTAATTAAAACTCATTTTAAATTATTCTTTAGCTATCTAATCTAAAATGTAGCACTATTTTCCTCTGGGGAAAAAATTCATACACAGTTTAATGAGATGAATAAGATGCTATTCTTACATACATTCCCAGTTTAGAAGAATGGGAAGGCAAATCTTATTAGAATTCTTTTTCTTTTAATTAGAATTCTTGACACTCGTAAAAGTACTCTGCAAAAACAGGTGAAAAGGATAAGAAGGAAGAGGAAGCAAATCTGCAGCAGGGCCAGAGGGTGGGTGGGGTGGAACAAGGCCTATGACAGGAGGCTGGTGGAGGGCGTGAGAATTGCACGGAGGACATGAGTGACCAGGATTTCAAGCAGGCACTGATAACAGTAGCTGTGGTTACCAAAGTGTCATTGATGGCCACTGGCTAACTGCTTTACAGACATCACCTTACACAGTCCTCACAATATCCCTGTGGGGCAGAGATGAAGAGATGAAACTTGCTGAGGTTAAAGTAATACAGGGTTCTGACTCGGAGCCAGTGAAAAGTCACTGCAAGCAAGGAGCAGAGGAAGGGAGCCCAGATAATGCAGCCCAGCTCCATTACTTGCCCTGGTCCTCTTAGTCTGCCCTGGGTCACACATGACCAAATGCTGAAAAGAAAACCAAGGGGCTGCTGAGACTGAAAGCAGTGAGAAAGCGAAAGCTCAGGCCAATGGGCAGGACACAACCTGCAAAAAGGTCAAAGACAAGGTAGAAAGTGCCAGACTATAACCTGGAGAATTATAAGTACTGTGCTCTTCAACCATGAACTGGCCTGGAGCAAACCACGCCCAGCACATACACATCTATTGTCTGCAGACAGCTTGCTGGGACAACGTGTAGGGCAGAAGACACAGTTTGCAGCTCAGAAAGGTCCCTGGGGGTTCCCTCCCACTTCAGAGCTGACCTCTGTGGTACCAGACACTGTGTCTCACAACCAGGTGAGAGAAAGAATACTAGGCTTCAAAAGGAATCTGGATCTAGCACATGCCCACGACAATTATCAGCCTGGCAAACAGCAATCGCTCTGGATCCCAACACTCAAAAGGGGACTGACCCAAATGTTCCCTGAGGTTTTGAGACCTCCCAGCACCAACATCTAATGATTTTATAAATAATGCTGCAGGCCTTGGTTCTAAATATATTGAAAGCCAGGGCTTGTACACGCCTAGAAAGTGTGAGAGGTGTGTACTAAGCCCAGAGAAGTGGCTTTGGAAGCACCGAAGGAGCAAGGAAGGTACAAAAGCATGGGCTTCAGCGTCAGAGGACCCAGCAAATTCCTAGCTCCCATGGTGACTTTGTGACGAGGGCAAGTTAGTTAGTCCCTTGAACCTCTGTATTTCATCTGTGAAAGGGAGACACCAACCTCTACTCAGAGCACTGGAAGGTTATATATTTAAAAGAGGCTGGCACGGAGCAAGCTTTCAGGTAGGAGGTGTGTTATCATTATTGGGACTAGGGAAACTAAACTGCAAACTCACTGCCAAACCCTTTTCCTCCAGCCCCCACACAAAGCCTCCCTGCTCTCTCTACACAGAGGCTCACGGCTGACAGAGTGCAGCGTGATGCTCTCAGAAGGGACATACCTCTATCACACTGGCTGCAACAGCATCCAAGGATTTGAGAACAGGCTCCTCAACAATCTTCTTCACCTACCATGGAAATAAGACCTCATAAGGTGCCTGACGAATGCAGGGGGGGAGGAATGACA
>NW_006433949.1:7027615-7059713 GCF_000325575.1 Pteropus alecto | reverse complement strand
ATGAAATGATAAATCGTGTTGATGTAGACAAAACCACATAACATGCCCATGTGGTGAAAAATGTGATGGAAGGATAGGGCCACAATACACAAATGGCTCTATATCAAACTATACACAAAAATACCCTAATTCTGCCATCACTTAAAACTTCTTTTTCTTACCTAGATTGAAATGACATAAAAATAGAAAAGAAACCAACCCTCTCAAATTTGCAGACATTACATTTCCATTTCCAGGATGTGAAAGTGTTCAGATTCCAGGCATCATTGACAGTTCACTTGAATCCCCTCCCAAATGTCGAGGGCACCTTCATAGCCAGTTGTTGGGTGCTGACGGCTCCTGGCTCCCCTCTCCTCGCCAGGGCCTGGTTCATTGGCTCTTCCAAAGCTGCCCAGGTACTCACACTACACCCCATATTTTAAACTACTAATAGAAGCAATTATTTATACCGTTCTCTGTATCAACATTTAGTATAGGAATGAACTGGTCTGTCAACTGCAGAACCACTTGATAAAATTGCCCCGCCACCAACTTTAGTATGTTAAGAAGGTCATTTTAAACATGTATAGATAATGATAAACAACATGCCAGGAGAAGAAATGAAAAACTGCCAAGAGGAAAACCTAACCTTGAAAAGTTAAAATATACTGGAAAAATAATTTCCACAAGAAAAGACCTGAAATATTTAGCCTTTAATTGGGATCTCTGAGCTGATACTAAAAAGAGCCATTTGAGAAGGCCATGGCCACCCAGGCCACCATTTTGTCTGAGACACTGACAGTGAGAAGCAGTTGAGGGGGGAGTTTTCTTTGCTGACAGCAACTTCAAAAAACATCCTAGGCTCTTTAGTAATTCATTATGGCTCTGTCTTCACTAATTATCATCCAAGTTTTAATGTCTTCTTGTATCTTCAGCCTAAAGCCTTTCTCTTTGAGTGATTTCTATTCACAGTCCACACAGAGGGAGATGGCTGCTCCCTCCAGTGAATGTTTCATGCTTTCGTAGGTGTCATTCTCATTCTCTCATTCTTTCCAAAACAGAAAGTCCCATCTTTAGAGTCTGCCCCTGATGATGTCTTCACCACTCCCCACCTGAATGTGTTGAAGCATCCCAGCTCATTCATAACTTCAGAGTTCCTGGATCAAAGAACTGTCCATTTCGAGACTCTGACAATGGCACCAATCCCTTCTCTGACATCACCTCAAAGGCCATCCAAAGTTATCCCAATATGAAAAAGTTAGGTTTTCTATTGATCTGAATAGAGCAGCTCCCAGGAGGGAGTCAGGTGCAACAGAAACTGGACTTGTTGTCCGGCTCCCTGGGCTGAGTTTCGGCCCTGCTCTTGGCCTACCAATCCTTGATGTATTTGACACTGACTTCCTTACCTCTAAAATGAGGACGTACAGCTGCTTCCCCCACATGACTGCTGCAAGGATTAAATGACAACATATTGCACAACTGCTCTATGAACGTTACTCTTCTTTCTTCCTTAATTGGAAAATTATGGCTACTAAGTTGTACTCTTAAACACTGAAAAACTCCTAGTTTTTCCTTTAAAAAATACAGGCTTACATCAGTAACAATTTTACTGATCAATATACCCGTGGTCTGTTTATCCATTAATGCTCTGCTTACCAAGTTTAAGAGTTCTCGAAGCATTTCCAGTGGAATACTGAACTCCTTAAAGGTGATGCCATTGAAAAGAGGAGAAACTGAGAAGCTGGAACTGATGGTGGAGAAGTAGTAATCGGGCTCCAGGGCGCTCCCATCAGGTAAGTAAGAGACTGATGGGAAGAAAACCAAAGAGTCAGTCACAGTAACACATGACCGGGGTACTTCCTCAAGCTGATCCCCTCGATAACCAACAAAGGCATAGATTTTGCTTTTGTTTATACTCCAATTCCTTGTTTTTAATCATGAAGTAAAGGCTGGATTGCAAGTCCTTGGGGAGTGACACCTCTCACTGGGGTATTTCAAGTCAAAGGAACAGTTATAATCATGCCCTAATGTTTTCAAACCAAACAATGAAGACTTAAATGTGGGGGAAAAAATTACACCTTTTTAAAGGTTGACCAATGTGAAAGTGTGAGATTCACAGGGTCCCAAAGATATTTGACCACCAAAATTAGAACAAAAATGCACATTACTATAAATTTCAAAGTCAGAACAAAAATAAAAAGCCAAACATCTAACACTTACTAATAAATATAAACCCAAAAGCATATAATCACTTAAAAATCCATTATTAAAAAACTATGATAGGAGATGATGACTAGAAAAATTTGTAATATTTTCATATTAAATAGTAACAGACCATATCAATCTTTAAAAAACAAAGAATAAATTTTATTACTTTCTGAAGCACTAGCGCACAGAAAAAGCAGAGTTGAGTTTATCCCAATTGGGTCAAAGGTGATGTGTAGTTCTATGATGCTGGTGACACATTGCTGACCTGAGCTAGATGGGTCCTAAGAGAGCAAACCAGCAACTTACAAAAGAGGGGATGCGCAATAATACTAAGAGGAGCTAAGATGCCGGAGACCAACAAAACAAATGACCAAGAAGAGAGGAAGATAACAAAGCTGGCTTAAGGGGAATAGGTGGGGAAGAAGATAAGAAGGTAGAGGTGTCTGTGTGTGTATGTGTGTGTGTAAATGTATGTGTATGTATATAATATACATACAAATTTGAGTGTATATAAAAATTTGAGTGTGTATAAAAATGAAGTATTATTCAGCCTTAAAAAAGAAGGGGATTCTACTATTCGTAACAACATGGATGAACCTGGAGGACATCATACTAAGTGAAATAGGCCAGACAGAGGAAAAAAAAAAAACTACATGATCTCACTATGTGCAGAATCTAAAACAGTCAGACACATAGGAGCAGAGAGTTGAACAGAGGTTACCATAGGTGAGGGGGTGGGGATGCTAGTCAAAGGTAAGAAGCTGCAGTTATGCAGGATGAATTAGTCCAGAGCACTGACGTCCAACACAATGACCATAGTTAGTGAGACCATACTAAATACCAGAAATTTGCTGAGAGTAGATTTCAGGTGCTTTCATCACCTCCACCTCCCCGAAAAAAGACAAAAATGGTAACTGTCTGAGGAGATGGCTATGTTAACAGCTTGACTGTAATAATCATGTGTATATTTATTAAATCACCTTAAATATACACAAGTGTAATTTTTAAATAATAATAAAAGAAAGTAAAAAGTTTGTGATCAGAAGGCATCTCCCAGATAGAAACACAACACAAGGACGAAGTCATGTGTGGCTGAGCCATTGTCTGCTGGGCATAGACAGAGGCAAAACATGGGAACTGCAGGAACCAAGGATCTAAGATTTAGGATTTACGCAGGGGGTGTCACCAAAAGTCTTTTAGCAAGAAATTAAAGATAAGATTTATGCTTTTAAAAAGAATTCTTACAGCGCTGTAGAAGAGGAACTGGAAAGAGAGAAGGGGAGCCTAACTGTAAGAAAAATTTGAGCGAAACGAGAGTCTTGGAAGTAAAAAGGGAAAGAGTGGTTTCCTGCCTGTTTCTTCGACAATGAAGTGCACTTTAGACTGTGAGAAATTAAGAAAATCATCCATTGAGCTCACCCCTACAGGAGAGCGGTGCTCAGCCCACATCTGCCAAATGAAGTTCAAACAGTGAGGCCACACCTGGGCGTGCCCCAATCCTGGACACTCACTGGAAGTGTTTAAAGGAGGGAATCCCTAATGGGGAGGGGCTCCTGGGCACAGAGAGCAGTTTACTAAGGAAAAAGGAGCCTTAGAGGACACATCAAGCCTCAGATGCCCCAAGAGCATACGGGTAGCAAATGGGTTGTTTAAAGTCTGGAGGAATATATTCTAGGACAAGTGGTTCTCTCTGGAAGGTGGGATTTGTTTTGAGTGGGCCAATTTGGCCTTTACATTCTAACATATACCTAGACTATTACATGTTATATTCTCACATGTCCAAGAGATACTGTATGCAAAGTTACCCACATTTGAGTCCAGATACTTCCTCTTTTTTTTAATTCTCCTCACATCTTTCAAGACCCTCTTGAGAAATGTTCTTTAAGCAATCAGCATCATCCGGAAATGGAATAGATGGCATTACAAAGCACAGAATTTTGGTTCCCCATCTCCTATCATTTAATCAGAGTCTTACTTCCCTCAAGGATAAGTCGAAGGCAATTGATTTTTATTTAGATAAATGTGTCTTCCAACATATTTCAGAAAAGAGGAGATGTGGTGAGCTGAAAGGTGAATTTACTAAAGGAATTTGATTAAGTATCAACCCTATGTGTGTTTTCATGGTCACAAGCTGCCACTTTAAAAATATATATCCATTTACTTACTATTCTTCATGTCATACAATTTGACCATAAATTATTGTATAAGTGGATAAGTTGAAGGCAATTTTAATAAATGTCTGACACTATACAGGGCTATCATAGAAGTCAAATTCAGTAAATCCCATAAAAGTGCTTTGTGAATAGCAAGTCTCTATAAAAAGTATAAAATACTCTTTAATATTATCTATATACGTAATGATCTAAAAAAAAAAAAAAGCAAGAGAAAGACCCGCCTAAAAACCAAAGCTTTCACAGGTTAACATACTAAAATTCTGATCACAGGCACATGGGGTCTGTATATTAATTTCTGTACTTTTCTCTGTTTGAAATATTTTAAAATTAAATTTAAAAGACATTTAAATTAAAATAAGTGCTTTCTAAAAGCTTGACATTCTAGATGCATGACAGCAGAGCACTGGTATTACTATCCCTAAGTCATCACCATGAACTTGCTATCCAAGTGGTAGGTCAACATTCTTGGCAGAAAGGTAAAGCTCACCTTCAAAGTAGTGAAAGGCAGATCCTCCAGGGGAGCTAGGAGCAGGCATCCCACGTTCGGGGCTGACCTGAAACACACAACCACACTTACATATCAGAAAAGGTCAGCCAAACCTCAGTCGGATTCGATGTAGGCAAGGTTCTCTCTGTCAGATCAATGGCTGTACTTCAAGTCCTGGTTCAAGCCTCACCTCCTTCCTGAAACCCATTCTCTATCATATACCAAATCACTAAATTCTTCCTGTCTAGACATACATTTATACTTCATTACTGAGCTGAATTATTCTCAGTGTTTTGTGTCTACCTTTTCTCCATGAGTCAATTATACACTTCTTTAGTATACCCACTGTCTCCCACTCAGAAACCCATTGCTAGGAAACAAATACTTTGTGACTAGGAGACGAAATCACTTATAAATCTTAAAAGGGACACACAAGACTTTGTATTAAAGAGAACACAAAAGGGAACATTTTATGTTTTCTAAGTTTACTTAAACTACACGTAAGTGGGATTTTCTTCCTGCGAGCACTTAATAAGACCTCTCTCCTCTAATCTCTCCCCCACCTGCAGCCCCACCTGAGAGATGCTGGACACACTGCTGGTCTTCCTCTTCAGGGTGCCCTCCTGACAAACAGTCAGCAAGTTGCTGGGGAGGATGGAACGGAAGTCATTGAAGGAACGCCGCCGAACACCTTCTAGCTCCTCTGGGACTCGGAGGGAATGAGGAGGGACTTTGGGAAAGTTTCGAGAGGAGAGACTCTTCTGTGTTGCTGTAACGTCCAAATGCTCGTGAGATTCCAATCAGGCATGGGATCGCATATTTGCAAAGGTATTCTAGAACACAAAGTAAGAATGTTCTGCTACCAGAAAGCTATCTGTGAGAGAAACACATTTTCCCAATTTGCAGCACTGGCTCACATCTAACAACCCACCCACTAACAAATCTGAAGGGTCAGAATAAGCCACAGCAACAGGGTCAACCCCAAGGGCTGACCGATGACATTTTCAATCTGGCACTAACAACTTCAGACTATGCATCACACACGTGCCCTCTTTGAGAGGTCTTAACCTACTCATGGCACGCCCAAATCAGTTATACAGCTAAGCCATGTTATCAGGCACCTCTACTATACTTAAACAATATTATCTGTTCTTCCTGGGATCATACTGGTAGCCCTACCCTAGAGGAAAAATGACCTTTGGAAGTTAGACATGTTATAAGTGAAGAAACTTATTAGGCCCAGAGGGTGAAGTGACTTGTTGAAAGTCACTTGGAATTCAGATAGCAAAGCTGTGCTAGTAACCCCTAAGCGGCCTCTTAGTTAACGCATAACAAAGGCAACCTAATAAAGGCAGGTTTTCGACCATGATGTACATAGTGTAGTAAAGAACAAAAAAGAAGACTGGGAAAAAGCAAGGGAAACAATAATCACAAAATCATTTTTTAAAAAGCCTTAAATCTATAATCATACCTTTTTCTTGAATCTCCAAGGCCTGGCACATTCCCAAAAGGACATGCAAAACCTGCAAAAGTGCCTCTAGAATCTGTAATAGCCGAGGAAACAGAACAAACAAATTTACAAACAATATCAGAAAAATATCATAAAGTTAATTCAATATTAGAAGGAGCTTTACGCATTTTCTTGTCCAACCGCTTATCTGATATATAACTTCCCACATGACAGTTCTGCCAAGGGACCAATCAGCTGACCTTCAAGAAACCGAAACCCTCCCTCTCTGGGCTGGTCCAGGGCCAATGTTGTCCTCCTGGAGGCTTTGTACCCACCAGCTGTTGTGGCCACTCCTTCCTCCATATACTGCAAACAAGTGACAATACCCCAAATCCCTTGTCATGGCTACATACTTCTAGTTCTCTTCACTCATTTCTTATGATATGATGTTGAGTGTCTGCTTCTGATTTTACTGTAGCCCGCTGTGTCAGAAACCGTCTCAAATTGTGGTGCTCAGGATAAAATATTCCAGGGATGTTGGGACTCACCGAGTAATCACCAAACTCAACACAGATTCTAGACTTTCATGTATGTGTCATTAGCAACTGGCAGTTATTTCACACTGCTGGCTCAATGAGCTCACAGATAAAGAAAATATTTAAATCTTTTTCACACATGCTGCTCCCAAGCTATGCCACCTCTACATATATAGTTGGCATTTTTTTTGCCTATCATCGATCCCTACAAAGCTCACAGTAATTAGCTTTAGTTTATCACACTGGTTGTTGATTCCCGGCTTTGTGGTGTCTAGAAATGAAATCAATTTGCTTTCTGATCTTCAATCACGGCCCTGGCTCATTTAGCTTCAATGGTAGGGGGCAGGCTACCAGAGGCTCCTTCTGGGCTGGCATCTCACCAGGTTCCCTTTCAGATGTTCCTTCAGGTAGTTCGAAAACTCTCTGGAGCTCAGCCTATATTCTGGGATATCAGAAGAGGGTCTGTCCAATACCTTGATGAAGACCAACTAGATTATATCTACCTCATTTTCCTCTACCAGTCTTAGAAAATCCAGGCAAAGAAGAGAATGAATTTGATCTAATATGACTTGTTCATAATCAAGTCAAATTTCTTATATTTTGCTAATGTTAAATAATGCTGAATAACCTATGAAGACTTAAAAAGAAATATTTATTCCATTTCATATATTAAAGTTATGTCATCATCTTCAATGTTAACCTATTTTGATAGACGTTATTTATAGAAAAGCCCTTAACTTATAGCCTGTTAACTTTATCTAGTTATCTTTAATCAACCCACAAAGAAACTAAACTAAGAAAAAAGGATGTAGAAGAATGTATTGGCAGAAATTTTGACAAAAGAATTTACAGTTTGCTATCAAGGAAAGAGTTTTGTTTTTTTTTTTTTTATGTCTACAGCACCTGGTCAAGGAAAGAGATTTTTAAAATTAAAAAAACAGATACAAAAATTCAAAAAGCTTAGATAACTCAGCACATTTAGCATAGAAGGAGGCAGCCAGGCACATGTTGGCAGGATCTGAGGATAGCGGAATATAAAAATTGATTTTCAAAATAATAAATCTAATTAATTAAGAAAAAGTTTAGATTATGATCTTATTCTTTGCTAAAAAAAAACGTCTGAAACACATTTAAGTAACATTTCCAACAAAATAAACTAAAACTAAAAAATCTGAGCACTTAAAGGATTAGCTTCATCTAGAATATTCTATTGAAAGACTTCAATCCCCAAAAAAGCATCAGGAAAGCTGCCTCTGCCTTTTGCTGCTTACCTCACAGGACTATGTGGAAAGCTGAGTGGGATCAGACTCAAAAGATCAGTAGGTAACCTGAAAAGTACTGTAAGCAAGTAGTAAACATTTCTTAGGTGTGTAATTGATAGTATGAAGAAATCAATATAAACAATCTAATCATTTCAAATTTGATTTTTCCTCCTGTCATCACTTCAGAACTCTTTTTGATCTTATAGAAATGCACAACAATTCACCACACACTTACTTCATCCCTAAGCGAAGGGTCCCTGTAGGCTACATCAGACAGCAAAGTTACCAAGCAGAAGCTGAAGCTCTCCGCCACTGGGAGGGCACCTAGAAGGCATAAAGACACAAATCAGGTCATCACAAATAAGACACTGGGCCACACCTACTGGCCACCTAATTCATTATGTTTCCTCTCTCATACAGCTTGCCAAGGGACCAGTTTACAGTGGTACCCTCGCTGAGATAAGTCTCAAAAGAACAGATTTGGACCCAACATGTTTACTAAGAAATACCCCTATCTTTCTTTTAATAAAACGTTTTGGCTCGATAAACTTAAATGTTTCATGAGCCAATTTACAGTTTCATATTATAAAGCCTCTCAACTCGACAGATTCCATTTTTTATTCCCTACTTAACTAAAAGTGAGAAATCAATCCTGATAGAGTATAAGAGATGGTATACTGGAGGGTAACTGTCAAATACCTATTACTACTTTAAACTGAATTAAATGCTTATATTTTATTTTCTGCTTTGTTTTGACAAATGGAGAAAATCCTAATAAGAGCTTCCAAAGAGTTGCTCCATTCCTCATAGATTTTTAAGCCCTGCCACTACTGAGCCTCCTAGCATCAGGGTTCTCAGGAGCTTGGCCTCAAGGTTGAAAAGGGAGCTCTACACTCAAAAGACCAAACACTAAGCAGCACTTCTATCAACTGCACCTTCAAAACGTTAGAACCTTTGCTGTGTAGGTCCAATCATTACTAAATATTTAATCTATTCTGAATACTAAATATTTAATCAAGGACATAGAGCTACCCACTGTTTTATGGCCATATGCACAGCACAAGGCAGAAGACTTACATTTCTACTTCTGCACTCATTTTCAGATGCAGCTCTAGGTTGTTCTCACACTTGATTGTGCACCAGACTCACCTGGAGGACTTGTTAAAATGCAGGCTGCCTGCTTCTCGGCCCCAGAGTTTCTAATTCAGTAACTCTGATATGGTGGCTGAGAATCTGCATTTCTGACAAGTTTCCAGGTGAGGCTGATGCTGCTGGTCCAGCAATGGCACTCTGAGTCCACATATTTAGAAGTGATATTTGTTTTGAAATAAAAGAATAGAAAAACAAAATTAATGTCTACTGGCATTCTACTTCTTCCCAAATAACAATAGTAGACATGGATGTTTGACCTTTTAACAACACTTTCTCTATATTCCAGAATATATGCATAATTTGGGATCTGTCCATTTTAGGCACAGTAGATGACCAGAAATGATAAAAATGCAAAGGTCAAGAGGAATCCAGGCACAAGCAGGACCTTCTTGAGAATAGTAAAACCCATCTTTAGCAGAATGGCCTACCTAACAAATTGAGGCTGTATCAAAAACCAAAAGGACAAGGGCCGTCTCTATAGCCACCAACTGTATCAGAAGGTGGGCCTCAGGCCTCAGAGAGAGAAAGGGGGAGAGAGAGAGAGATTACAAAGAAACTTCAGTCTCATGGGTCATGAACTCTAAAATGTTGGGAGGTCTTCCAAGCTGATTCTGGAGTCTTGGGAAATCAATATACAAGAACATCAGCGTTTTAAATGTTTAATAGCACAATGCTTGGCACACAGTGGGCCAATGTAAATATTTCAGGAGGGAGGAAAGAAAGCGAGGAGGGAGGCAGGGAGGGAAGGGTAATGGAAAAGAAGAGGGAAAAAGATGATATAACTTTCTCTTTGACCTTAAAGAGAGATCAAAATAAAATACAAGTTAAAAAGAAATACACATGAATTTTTACCATTTCTAAAGGGGCAAAGTTTAACTGAAACTTAGCAGCAGCAACAAAGTAATAAAACTATTTATGCGAACATGGAGTTGAGTCCCGAAAATCCATTTCACCCTTCCTTTTTGAGTAGCAGCAATGCAATTTGGAGAACTATCTCATTCCAGGAGTGAGCCTATTCAACTAATGGTAACAGAGACTGCTTCAGGGAATGGCAGGTGACCCAATTCTGGCCAATGAGATATACTAAAAGGTTCTTAAAGGTCTCAAAGTTCCTGCTTTCTCTCAGAGTGTAATTAAAAGCTGGCTTGCTCAGCCCTCCCCTCCCCTCCCATCCCCTTGCCCAGAGGCCCTGGACAACAGTGAGTATGTACAGCCCAAGTTGCTGCAGGTAGGCAGGTGTCCTACAGCCAGGAGTGGAACCAGCTGGAAGCATCCTAACTGATGTGTTAGTATAACGGAACACTTGAACCTTATAGGCATGGAACATAACATATTTCTCCTTGCACCCAGGGAACATTATATGAAATTACCTCTGCCTTTCCGAGCTGTGCTTTCTTCTACCCAATATACTTTCGGAAGACCTTTAAGAAGTCGAAGAAGGTAAGGAACCACAGAATCTTTGTGCTAAAAAAAAAAAAAATTGTATTTAATAAAATATGTGACTGGTAGCATTTTAGCACAGATTAAGGTCAAAGCAAAGCATACCCACATCTTAATCACCTTAAAGGTGGCTCACATGGTGTTGCACCCTTCCTGTTTCCTAGCAGCCTGCACCACAAGTGCCTAAGGGAAGGGCTAAAACCTGCCCTTCTGGAGCTGAGTATATGGCCTAACTTGGCGTCCTCTGGGGCCTTGGCTCCCATGGGGGCCTCTCCAGAAGAAGGTGTGTATGCGCATACACACCCGAAGCTGCCTTCACTGAGAGGTGTTCAGAGAGGCCCCAAACCCTTCAGTGGGCCTCTGAATCTTCCAGACTAGAAAGCAGCTCACAGCCACAAGCTTCTAAACTTAGTGATAGCTTCTGTTGTTAATAGCCCTTGTTTGGTTAATATACTGTTTCATGTTTCCTTTGGCTCCTCTCGAATTGAACATTAGACTTTATAGACATCATTAGTCAATAAAATAATTACTTTCTTCTAGTTTCCCAACTAGCCAACAACACATAACTTCATAACCTTCCATGATTTGCTCTATTGGTTGTTTCCTATTTATAGATGCTCTGGTAAAAATGAGGTAAGTGTCCTCCAGAGAAGAGGGATACTATTTGATATTCTGAAATACTAAAAAAGCATGTGGTGGTTTTGAAAACATGGCTGTAATTATTGTGATACTGAAAGGTGGAGTCGAATTCACCTATCCTGAAAGATGGGCTGCCTTAGTGACTTGCTTCTAGTGTATCTATAGAATAGTACACATGAGACTGCCTTCCCAGGCTCGGTTAGAGAAGGTAGTGCAACTTCTACCTGGCTCTTTCTCAGGACACTCATCTTTGGAACTCAGACACTATGGTGTGACACAGTGACATAGCTCAGGCCACAGGGAGAGGCCATATACATAGAGTGCATTGGCTGAGAGCCCCAGCTAAGGTCCCAGACAACAACCAGGATCACCTCCTAGACATGGTATAAATAAGCCTTCAGGTGATTCCAGCCCTCAGCCTTCCAGCCATGCCAGGTGACACCTAATGGAGAAAAAACAGTGACTCTTCTGAGTGCTGTCTAAATTGCAGGTTCATGAGAAAAAAAAATTGTTATATTAAGCTACTAATTTTTGGGATAGTATGTTACATGCCACAATTGATAACCAAACACATAGAGAAATTTCATCAGTGAAAACAAAACAATTTCTCCTCTAAAGGATGAAAAGCAGCTGGATATGACATCTGTCCAGGATCCTAGTGTACTAACAGGTACAAGACTCCAAAGGGCCTACACAGCACAGCCTCCTGCAAAGGAAGTAGCCCCAGTACTCTTTCCTGTATAAACCATTACGGCTTTTGTAGCATGTTGCAAGTAAACTACCTCTGCTACTCTAGCCATAGCTGCTGCTAGGGCAATCCACCGACTGGACATAAAGGAGGCCAATGCCACAGCCCATCCTGGATGGAGGCAAGAAACATAAACAACAGGGAGATAAAGAGAAAGCTGATCTCTACAGTCCAGGGGCCTGGAAAAGCATGCTGGTCTTCTCTTCTGGGGTCCATGAGGCTGGCAGTCGTCCCCAGAATCACAAGCAGACTATATGGCTTGAGGGATGTCAGTTGCCACCCTGTGCCCCACCAAATCCTTAATGAGAACCTGAGTTACACCAAAGGTAATTTGTATTCATCTCTTCCTTGACACCTTAAAAAGCCTAATATAAGTATTAAGGACTTACAGGTAAATCTATGTTTGTCAAAGATATTTTCAAGTAACACATATTTGAACAGCAATAGTTTCTTATACAGATTGTTTTGAAAAATTCTTTTCCTCTTTATTTTTTAATATTTAAATTTACATAGGACTTGGAGAATAAAAAAGTAGAAATGATTTTCTTTCTTTTCATGTTTCTAAATAAATAAGAAAACTAAAATGCAGGTGATGCATCTAATTTTGGTTTTTCACATGGCCTTGGTCAGACAACCTATTTAATTTTTTTAATACTGCTCTAAAATTAAAATGCGTATTTTTTTTCAAATGTATAAACAGTCTGTCGAAAAGTAAAATTTCCAGGACATGTAAGCTAACATTTCTGGATAAATAAAAATTTAAATATTTAACATCTTTACTTTCCTAACGGTATAATTAAGCTTCAAATTAAAAAATGATTCTTGATAATGATAAAAATAAACAGATAAATAAGACTGTATATGCAGTGATTAATCATTAGCTTCAATTAGCCTTGATAAATACTAAAAAAACAACAGCCACACCATTTTCTAGTGGAGCTACAACACTGGTTTTCAAATCGCCTTTAAAAGGCACATTAACACATACTCTAAAACTTAATTTATAACTATCATAGTTTTGAAAAAGATGGCATTATATCAAAATTATCTCAAATAATACTGTCCTTGAGTTCTGGGCAAGATGGAGGTATAGGTAAATGGTGTGCTTACCTCATCTCACGATCACATCAAAATTACAACTACAGAACAATCATCATTGAGAATTGCCCGAAGTCTACCTGAACAGAAGTCCAATAACTAAGGATACAAAGGGAGCCAAGTCCAGACTGGTAGGAGGGGCGGAGACACAAAAGGGGCTGGCCCCACACCCACATTTGGCAGCTGAAAATCAGGAAGGATATCTCAGCTGTGGAGGTCCCTCCAGAGGGCGAAGGATCCCAGCCCAGAGCACTAGTGCCAGGAAGAGAAGTCCCTACAACTTCTGGCTGTGAAAACCAGTGGAGATTGTGGCTGAATGAGACAGAGGGCTGCTGGAGTCCCAGGCACTCCTCTTAAAGGGCCCACTTGCACAGACTTACTCGCTGATGGAATCACTTGCTCTGAGCTCCAGCTCTGGGGCAACAGCAAGAAAGGTACCAGGAACATGTGGAGAGGAAATGAATTGTCTGGCTTCGGGGAGAGGGCTGGAGGGGCAGCTCTGTCCCAGACAGAAGTGCTGGCAGAAACCACTGTTCCTTTGTTGAGCCCCTCTTTTACCCAGCATGCAGACACAGGCAGGCGCCATACCTGAGTCTTCACCAATTTAACTAATACCATTCACCCTGCCCTGGTGATTCCCTGAGATCCCACCCTACCCAACTTTTGGGCCCATCCAAGCCACTTCCAGTGGCTTTTCCACATAAACAGTTTGTCCTAGTTCATGCTATGGACTTTCCTAAAATCTCTAAGGTTCACAAATTCCAAATAAGCTGCACCTGGCCTCAGCATGCCCCATACCTCTTGCTAAGCAGCCCCAAGTCCAGCACTAGCAACAGCAGGCCTCAGTTCACAGTTTAGCCTCTCCCAGGTACCTCCAAGCCCAGCATGAGTGGTAATCATTCTCAGATTACTTTGCAGCTCATACCAAGTGGTCCCAGGGCAGGGCACTGGCAGGGCTGACTTTGGCTTGCAACAGAGCTCCTCCCAAGAGGCCCTAGAACACACCTGGTGGCAAGCTTCAGATCACACCAGAGCACTGCCCAACCACCTTCACAAAAGACACACCCAAAGAGCAGACAAGGCAGGGACCAAGGCCCTGCTAAAGCAAATTCTGCTCCATAGGATCAGCCCCAGCACAATGGCTCCTTCACTGTAGTCACGACCAGTCCTCACAACCAATTAGTCTGAGGGTTGATCCCTCCCACCGACAGCTCAACTACAGCAAGAGGGTACACACAACCCATACAAGGGACACACTGGGAGCACCTGGCTCAGGTGACCAGGGAGACTGAGCCACTGGGCCCCACAGGACATCTACTACATAAGGCCACTCTGCTAAGACCAGGAGACATAGCAGCTCTATCTAATACATAGAAACAAACACAGGAAGGCAGCCAAAATGAGAAGACAAAGAAACGTCCCAAATGAAAGATCAGAACAAAGCTCCAGAAAAATAACTAAATAAAATGGAGACAAGTAATCTACCAGATGCGAAGTTCAAAACACTGGTTATAAGGAAGCTCAATGATCTCAGTGAGAACGTCAACAAAGAGATAGGAAATGTAAAAAAGAATCAGTCAGAAATAAAGAATGCAACAACTGAAATAAAGAATACATTGGAGATAACTGACAGTAAATTACATGAAAGATAGAAGTGAATCAGTGATTTGGAAGATAAAGTAGTAGAAAACACCCAATCAGAACAACAAGAAGAAAGAATCCCCCAAAATGAGGTTAGTTTAAGCATACCAACATTCACATTATAGGGTACCAGAAGAGAGAGCGAAAGGAATTGAAAACCTATTTGAAGAAAAATGACAGAAAACTTCCCTAACCTGGTGAAAAAAATAGACATACAAGCCCAGGAAGGGCAGAGAGTCCCAAACAAGATGAACCCAAAGAGGCTCACACCAAGACCCATCATAATTAAAATGCCAAAGATTAAAGACAAAGAGAGAATCTTAAAAGTAGCAAGAGAAAAGCATCTAGTTACCTACAAAAGAGCTCTCCTAAGACTGTCAGTTGGTTTCTCAAGAGAAACTGCAAGCCAGAAGAGATTGGCATGAAATATTCAAAGTGATGAAAAGCAATGACCTACAATCACGATTACTCTACTCTTTACAATTGAAGGACAGAAAAAGAGCTTCCCAGACAAGAAAAAGTTAGAGTCCATTACCACCAAACCAGTATTTTAAGAAATGTTAAAGGAACTTCTTTAAGGAGAAAAAAAAATCAAAAATATGAATAATAAAATGGCAATAACTACACATTTAGCAACCATTAGTTTAAATGTAAATAAATTACATGCTCCAATCAAAAGACACAGGGTGGCTGAATGGATAAGAAAACAAGAACTTTACATGCTGCCTACAAGAGACTGACTTCAGATCGCCAAGACACACACAGACTGAAAGTAAAGGAGTAGAAAAAGATATTTCATGAAAATGGAAACAAACAGACAAAAAAGCTGGGGTAGCAATACTTAGACAAAATAGATTTTAAAACAAAGGCTATAACCAGAGACATAGAAGGACCCAGTAATGCCACTTCTGGGTATTTGAAAAAAATCCAAAACACTACTTTGAAGGGACATGTGCATCCATATGTTCATTGCAGCATTATTTACAAGACATGGAGGCAAACTGGATGTCTATTAGTGGATGAATGGATAAAGAAGAGGTGGTACATATATACAGTGGAAGATTACTAAGTCATAAAAAAGAATGCAGTCTTGCCATCTGCAACAACATGGATGGACCTAGCAGGTATTGTGCTGTGTGGAGTAAGTCAGACTGAGAAAGACATATGTCATATGATTTCACTTATGCATGGAATCTAAAGCACATGATAAACAAAACAGAAACAAGCTCATAGATACAGAAAGCATTTCAATGGTTGCCAGAATGGGTGAAAAGTGGGCGAGTGGGTGAAGAGGGGAGGGGATGAAGAGGTACAAAACTGGTCATTACAAAAGTCGTAGGGATGTAGAATATAGCATGGAGAATATGGTCAGTAGTATTGTAATAACTATGTATGGTGTCAGATGGATACTGGATTTACCAGGGTGATCACTTTGTAACTTATATAAATGTCTAATCACTGTGTTATACACCTGAAACTAATATAATATTGTATGTCAACAGTGATTGAAAAAATAAAAATTTAAAAAAATACTGTCCTTTTGGAAGGAAAAAAAAAGTTACTATAATTCTGACTGATGAGCATTTTACCTGAGATTGAAAATCAAGTTTACTCTAGAGGGCACACAGTTACTTCACAAAGCATTTTACTAACTTTCTGGCAAAAAAAAAAAAACCAACAAAAAAACAAAAAACCCACAGCTCTATTTTTTTAACAACATAATTTATTCATACAGTCCAAAAATCAAAATGTCCTAAGAAGTGTAAAGGAAAAAGTCTCATTCCCACCTGTTCCACCTACCCTGTCTTACCCACTGCTAACCACTTTTATTAGGAATTTGTATGCATTCTTCTAGTACTTTAGATAAACTTAAGAAGGAACAAATTTAAGTTCTAATTATACCCCATTTTTACACTGTCGAAACACTTTTAATTTAGTCAAGACTTACCTGAAGATCAGACTCAATGAGAAAAATGCCCAACGCAATCACTGCATCTCTCCGTCTTTCATCTAATTGGAAGATCCCATGGAAATCTACGGGGCACATACAAAGCAGCTTTTGGACCTAGAAAATGAGACAACAAAAAACAGCACCCACATTTAATTTAACTAATAAATTTAATTAAAATTATCAACCCACATTCAAAATAAACCAGCACCGTAGAAGAGCAATGAGTCTATATAACCAGTAAGTCATTTTTTCCAATTAAAAGATCATAAAAAGGACATCTCCAGCTTCTGAAATAATTCTACACATATCCCTCAAACACACTCTGAGGAACCTGGGCAGCAGGTAATAATGATGTATACACAGGCAGTAAAAGCACAATGGCTAATGTCCGCACTTGGTGTCAGGACAGTCCGCAGTCCCCAATTTCCAGTGGTGCCTATAACCCAGTTACCCAAACCTACCTACTAGCATAATGCCTCCTTAGGGCTCTTTAAAAATCAAATGTATGTAAAGCACTTAAAACTGTGTACAGCACATAGTAAGTGCTCAATAAACAATATTTATTATTACTGAATATGCCGTAATAGTGGCTAGCAGAAGGCAAGCAGGCATATAAATCAGAAACTTAACGAATAAATGGAAAAACTAAGATTATCTTCAAAATTAACGAACAGTAAATATCTGTCATAAAGGAACAAAAAATCTGAATTTAGTATGAATAGGAAAACAGGTGATGTCGGTTTTAAAATTCTCCGCCACAAGCTCTTGAACAGAGCATTTCGACATACCAGGAGGTCCTAACCTTGCTGTTTGGCTGTGGACCCAATGAGAAGTCACTCGCTGACATTCATATGGTCCTGGTGGAATGTTTTAACAGCTAAGGAAAGTATAGTGCTTGACATTTGCCCTGAAAATGAGTCAACCAATTATCACTGTAATTTTAAAAAAGAAAATAACTGAAAATCTGAAACAATCTATTTAACTTTGGGAGACTAAATGATTCAACCACTTGATGAAATATTAGGCTGAATCATAAGAAATAGCTGATATTCAATGATTTTCAACCTACAAAAACAATGCTTTTGCAAAGTTTAACCTAATATTACAAACATTAAAAATAGTGTTTTTGCTCTAAATGTTCTATAAAGTCATGAGAGGAATGATCTAAATTACCATATACAGAAAAAATACTGGAAGAAAATATATCAAAATGTATATCTGAGAGGCAGGATGATCAGTGGTTTTATGTTTCTTCTTTGTACTTTATTTATATTTTTCAAAGCATGTTCTAGGGGAAAATATTACTTATGTAATAAGAAAAAACATCCAGTACGTGAAAATAAAAAAAAATCTATATATATGGGGGAGGGGAAATACATGCTTTTTTAAATTAAATGCTTAGGCAAAAGAACATGAAGTAGTAACAAGAGAGGACAGAAATGCTAAATTCCCACTTTTCTTCATTGTTCCTCCACAAGGAGAATGCGCTTCACAATCAGAGGGGAAATAAAATACAGAGCTGCAGACTAACCACAATAAAGTGCTCATTTCAGAGGCTCCAGACACTTTCACCAGAGAATCGCGTATCTTGACAGAAAAAGTCTCGCAAGAAACATCACTGTAAACAAAAGACCGAAAGATGATGGATTTCTATCAGAATGAGTCAATGAGATGCAAAGAATGTTGATTAATGAATCAAAATGGAATCAGAGGAAAGAGTCTGGGGCCCTGTTAAAGTCCATGTATTTGGCCCTGTACTATGCAATACTTAATCAACACCCTTCTGGAACACACAGACAACACATGGTGCCTCAGACTTGGAAGATGAACCTTAGGTGCTAGAAGACAGAATAGAGCTACTCAGAAACTCATCAAAACTGGCACAATCTCATTATTAAATATGGAAAAGATGAAACCATACAAAAAGGTAACTCATCAGTATTCCCACATGCCACACACACGATGCTTAAAATTTTAATTATCTTTGCTTGCAGTCCCTTTCTAAGTCCCTAGAGACTGCTTTTGGGGCAGGGTAAAGATCATGTTTTGTTTTTCTGTTGTATATAAAAAAATCTAATCTTGACAATTTTTAAAGGTGTGAAATGTACATGGACTTTGGAGTTAGAACCAGAGTCACATCCTGGTTCTGGCATGGCCACTTGGGTGACATGCTGATTTTTAGTTTCCCCATCTACACAGCAGTCCCCGCATGGAGCTAGATGAGATAATGTGCCTGATACAAAGGCACAGTCATTAACTGGACTCAGTACTCACTTCACAGTACAGGATAAACACTGTCCATGCTACTGCTCTTCAATAATATCCTTCAAATGGTTTATATAAGGGTCAGTCTAGATGACATGCCTTTAACTCATTCATGTACTATTTACTGATAGTGTAAAGACCTTTTTCTTTGTTCTTTTACATTGAAAACTCACCATTGTTAAGTATATCTCCTTTCTTTGAAATGTACACAAATCCTTTTGAAGACCAGACTGGCTATTTGTAAGCTTTATGACCTAGGAATGCCTTTTACAAGGACCTGGAAGCCATCTCTTTGGAATGTAAATCAAGGGACACAGCACCCCTATCTCCCAGTTTCTATGGGAAGGCAGGAGCCTAACTTCAGCATGTTCCTGACTCCAAGTTGCAAAACACCCTCCTGCCAAAAAAGATAGAAGGAGTTTGTTTTTCCTCTGATTAAAGCCACTTGGCTAACACAGACGGTCATATCCTCTTTCCTGAGGACTAATTAAGTTTTACCTTGAAAACATAACGTGTATGTGACAGGTTGTATCTGCTTGGTTATATAAAAGGGTGAGATTTCTTTCTGTTTTTGCAATCTCTTAGTGGGCTGCCTGTGATGCATATCACACTGTGGTTTAATGCTTATTCAATAACACAAGTGTTTTCTTTCTCTTCTACCTTTGTGGAGAGGATTTCTGGATTGGGAGATTTTATTTTTAATTATATTTCTTCAACAATAGTGCCTGCAGGACTACTTTCAATGGGGTGATCAAGGATGTTCTCTTTAAGACGGTGCCCATTAAACTAGGTTCAATTAAGAAGGAACCAGCCAGGAAAAATCAGGAAAGAGCATAATAGCAGAGCCCACTGGGGCAGCAGCACGGTGGGAAAGGGAATGCAGGGATGCCCAGAAGTCCAAGCGCAGGCAGAGACAACCCCACAGAACTCCACAGGCCAGGTTGGGAGCCTAGACTGTACTGTAATAACAATGGGAAGCCAGAGCCGCTGGGGCGCACACACAGAAGCCTTAATGACTCAAGTTTAGAATTGAGGTGCTGCATGAAGAATAGATTTTGAAGAACAAGGGGAAAAGCAAAGAAATAGGTCAGGAAATCCTGCAGTAGTTCAGACAGAGTTGGTAATGGCCACAAAATGAGAAGAGACAGAAATAGACCAGCTCAGGATATGTTTCAAAGGAAGAGTTTCAGGACTTGATGATGGGTGGCATGTGGAAGTGAGGGAAAGATTATTTTAATTGCCTCTTTGCCACACTAGAAAGTATCCACATAGACAGACATGCAGCATGTGAGGTCTAGGAAACATTCCATACAAGGAGTGGTTAAAGGAATGTTTAGCCTGAAGACAATCAGGTTATAAACACAATTTACCTATTTGAAGGGCTCCGGTAACATCATCAACAGCAGGAGTTACCCCACCTTTAATGTTACAGTTACTAGTGCATTTCTCTGTCTCCCCACTAACCTGTAAGCTCCTTGAGGGCAAAAATCATCACGCATCTTTGAATCCCCATCTCCTCCACTGCAAACATGAATGATAACAGCCACCCTCGCTCTCCCCCAGCCTGCAGGCCTTCTCGTCTATTCTTACTTTTTGCCCAGACTTCACTCTGACTATTGTGGCCAGTTCTCTTCCCAATCCAGACCCTCCCCTATTTGGAGGACTGCTGCCAGCCCATCCCAGCACTTGCCCCAGAGGGTAGAGGCAAACCCCAAGATTCCCCCTTTATGGCAAGTGTAAGAACTGGATTTCTCCTCACAGTGTAGGTGTTCTGAGCTAGGCTGGGTTTTCTGTTTGCTAGTTCTGTTGTTTCTTAAGTACTACACTAATAGAATAGGTACTAGCAATATCCCAGGATAAGAATTCAGCATCATGAACATTTCTAAATCCTACTGCCCATACAGCTGTCACCATACTCAGTAGAGATATCTGAAGGCAGCAGTTTTTACCATCCTTGCCTCCTCTGGACTGTCTGGGCACCCTTATCTCAAATGCCCAGAGGGGCTCTAAGGGACTCCAAGCTACTATGACTTCAGACCTTCCTTTCCTACCTCCACTCAATTAAAAATATTTAAACAGAAATCATTTGTGACCATTTAGAAATTACTCTAAAAGGAGTTTTAAAATGTGAAGGACAGATACCAAAAAGAACTATTAAACAACTTAGAGATCTACATAACGATTCAAGGATGCATGAACTACATTGGTGTGGGAGGCAGAATAAAGGCTCCACAAAGATGTCTGTGTTCTAATCCCCAGAATCTGTGAATATGTTACCTTACATAGCAAGAGGAACTCTATAGATGTCATTAGGTTAAGGACTTTGAAATGGAGAGATTATCCCGAATTACTTGAGTGGGCCCAGTGTAATCACAAAGGTCCTTAATAGGAGAGGTAGAAGAAGAGGTCAGAGTGATGTGCCATGAGGGTTTGGCCCCATGTCGTTGGCTTTGAAAATGAAGGAAAGGGCCATGAACCAGGAGTGTGGGGGACTTGAGAAGCTATAAAAGACAAATGGGATGGGTTCTCCCTTAAAGTGTCCAGAAAGGTACACAGCCCTGACATCACCATGACTTTAGTCCCGTGAGACTAGTGTTGGGCTTCTAATCTACAGACCGAAAAACAATAAATTTGTGTTGTTCTAAGCCACTAAATTTGTGCTAATTTGTCATAGCAGCAATAGGAAATTAACACAATTAGTCAAGGAGTACTAAACAAAACTCAGAATTTGGCCTGCCTAGAAAGATACAAAAATTAGTAATTGGATTACAGGCAATATTTATTTCCTCCTTTACTCTCTTCTGTATTACCCTTAAGAAACATTGTTAACCTCAGATTCAGAATAATATATATATTTTAAAATAGTAGGAAACAACTTTGCCATTAATGCAAATCTCATTTTTAAAAGGACAATAATATTTATGCTCTTAGAGCTCAGAAATAAAAGTGTATAATATTTCAATGGATAGAATCTGGGTAATTCAAGAACAAAAATGTAACTCAGAACTGAAAGAAAATCTGGATAAAATAAGCTGAGCAGACATTTTCTACATACAATGGTCCTACAACTTCTTTAAGTCCAACACCTTAATATCCATAAAACAACTCCTACTTAAATATAACTTCCCCAAGAGTCTCAATCTAAGTAGAAAAGTTTTCCTCTTTTTCATGGAGCAAGAGATGCAGCTATTCCAACCCTGACAGAGACACCCAGGGCTGCAACAGGCATGGCAGAGACATACCATCTGAAACAAGAGACCCAGGCACATAAAACTTAATCTCACAAAATGGTCTTGAATAGTTCACAGCTCTATGTAAACAAAAACCAAAATTATTAAGTTATCTCAGCAAAAAAAAAAATCATGGAAAAAAATGGAATGTGACATTGAGTTTTTCTTGGTATAATTTCTCTAAAGAAATATAGGATGCACAAAAGTTCAACTACTACACTGAAATGATGCTCACCTGGACCTCAGACCTGAGAACCACTAACAACTCCCAAACATATGCAAGATCACAGATGGAGGGCTGCACGAGGTCAGACACTCAACTGCCAAATGCCCACTTGCAGGCAGATCATCGTGTGTTATCCCATCCTTATGTCACAGGTTAGGTACAACCTAAGGCAACAGGTTCTTAACCAGACCCTCTGTCTCTCCCTACTCCAGTATCACCCCCTCCAGGAACTCATGCACCTTTAATGGCTCCCCACTCTAATGCACACTCCCAGCCTGGCAATGAAGGTCCTCCCCAACCTCTCCAAACACCCAGGCCCAAAGAAAATGCTCACTTCTCCATGCCTGGCCTTTTCCATGGTCCTTGCCCATCTGCAACATTTCATTCAACCTACCTCATCCTTCTAAAATCATCTCACCTGTCTCCTGCTTCTCACAGCTTTTCCAGCCAGACCCCAGCAACATGACATGATCTCTCCTATCACACCTCTCAGTAGCCCACCGAGAACTCTGTACTCTTAATTACCTTTTTATATCTTATTTTGGTGTTATTTGCATACAATCTTCTGCTCAATGCAAACAGGGCTGTATCTCCCTCATCACTGTATCCACTGTACCTTATACATTCCAGAAACTTAACAACTACTTAGTGGACCTAAAAGTGCCAGTGTCACAAGGATTTAATGAAATGAGAAGGAAAGAAAAGAGAGGACAGGACCACTAAAACTCAGGCTTCTTACTGTAGAGTTTAACGACGTGATATTTGTCATATAATCAGTACCATGCACGTGCAAAATGCCCTCATAAACTGACTCTTGTCAGAAAAGTACATGAAGACTTGAACCCAGATCCTATAGAAGTTACTACATATCAGATAAGGGAGAACCAGTTCTGGTGTGTACCGTTCTCCAAAGACTAACAGCTAACGGTTACAGAGAATTTATCACATGCCAGGAGCTGGTGTTGTGTTATCTCATCTAATCCTCACGATAGCATATTAGGTCAATATTATTAATTATATCTATTATGTGGATTAAGAAACTGAGATACAGAAAGGTCAAAGTCTTAATGCAGAATAAAGCTTTGATGCTATAACTCAATAAATGAAAAAATAACTGAATGATTTTTTTCCCAGCATTTACTACAAACTAACAAATAGTTTTTAAGGGAGTGTGGGGGTGTAGAGCTCGTCATTATAAAAGGTCATTAAGCTCAAAACCTGACAGAGCCAGGTTTACTCTCATTTATGAAAAGGATCCCAAGGGGGCTCTACACACCACTCTGAGGTCAATAAGCCAATGGACCACAGCAAGGCAAGAGAGGTAACTTACATGGACTTTGACAAGAATTTCTGACTACACTTTAACCCACGGCTGTTAAAAGAGAGAGACCACGAGGTGAACTTAGACTGCCAAGGTAAGGAAATGCCAAACCAAATCGAAAATAAGATGCCCTCACAAGCTGCAGATGAGAGTCAAACATAGCAGTGGGTGGAGGTAAGGTATTTAGGTCAAAATAAAACCACAATAATTGCATTACAAGCTGGCTAAGAAATTTTTAAAAGCATACAACTTTTGTTATCTGAAACCTCTGGGAATATCTTTCTGTGAAACAAAATTCCCTGAGAACTAAAGATTAAGCTTTAAGTATTAGTGATAGTTTTGTTGTTGTTGTTGTTGTTGTTAAAACCATTTTTTAATTGTCTTTCTCAAATGTATTGCCCCTTACACAGGGAGCACTGAATATAAGTTAACATTTCTAAGGGACTCAGAGCTATCAGGATAAACAAAGGTGATTGTGACATGATGCAATAAGAAGCTGCAGATGCAGATGGCATAGCATCTGCTCCTACTGGCAGGCCTGGATGAGGGTTTCATTAAAGATGCTCTTTTGGTGATCTGCAGATGACTGTGTGACCAATTAACACAGTTTTCTACAATGTTCAACACAGGCAGCACTACATGAGCCTTTACGCACAATTAATGAGCCACCATTCTTGTGCCTGGCAAGGTACCGCGCATACAATGCACATCTCTGAGTCTCGGCACATCGTTTCCATAGGCACTACTCCAATGATCAGGAGAGCTGCACAGAGTTTTAGGAGGTTCTGATTTTCAGTCCAGCTCTTCCACTTCTTATCTCTGTGACCCTAAACAAGTGACAAAACCTATCTGAACATCTCTGTCTTTGTATTTCTTTCTGTAAAATGTGGACAAATTACAAAGTGTGTATATATACAAAAACATAGGGAATCTTGCTCGTGTCTTAAAACTATGCCAATATTGTCAAATCATCTCCCTCAAACCTCATATACTAAAGTTTTCTCATATATTAAAAGATGACCAGACTGATTTTTTGCAGTCTCTACTCCAGCAATAAAATCCTGTGATCCAAGAGCTTCCACCTACAGCCAAGAGGGAATAAAAGGACCTGGATTTATCTTCCTGCCATAAAACTAGAAAAATATACAAATATATGAAACCACTGGTGTCATAAACTGGACATGGAGCGCAGGACTCTAATACCTGAGAGAGAGGAAACAAAGTGAGCTCTATGACTGCCCTGGTTTTCTGCCAGAAGACATATCCTGAACCACAGAACAAGGAAGGGAATCCCAAGCAGACCATGTGGTCTCATTAAGTTGAAGAAACAAATATGGGAATACAGGAAGTCTAAGGGAGCTAAAATTTATGAAGAAGAGAGAGCTCAGCAGAAAAATACTCCAGGAATCTACAAAAGAGTCCTCTGAGTCTGATGAATACTAAGGTATGCCAGCTTACAAGGCTGGCCCTGGGATAGGGTCTGGGAATTTGGCACTTCGACTGTTTTCTCCATTCCCTAACTAGTAAGGGTAGTTCACTATGCCTCAACTGTAAAATGTGACTTATGCTGAACACTGATTTGCCTTTGGTAATCTGGAATTTCGACAGCTGCTAGACATAGGGTACCTATATGACCACCCGCCAACAAAATCCTTGGATGCTGAGTTTCTAACTGGCTTCTCTGGGCAGAAATATTGCACATATGTTAATGCATACTTTTGTTGCTAAGGAAAGGAGCACATCTGATGTGTCTCTTCAACAGAAGGAGAGAGCACACGCTGTCTTTTCCCCTTGCTGATCCTACCATGTATTCTTTCACTGTAATAAACCTTAACCACAAGTAAACTATACACTAAGTTCCATACATCCTTCCAGTAACTCACTGAAATTGTGGGTAGTCTTGGGGGACCCCTGAAAAAAGAATTAGAACCAGAAAATGACAAATGATGGAATTAGCAGGCAAAGACATTAAAACAGCTGTTATAACTATGTTCAAACGTTTTAAGGAAAACATGAACAGAGTGTGCAGAGAGAGATACAAAAAGAATCAAATGAATTTCTGGAGATGAAAAATATATCTTAAGCAACTTTTTAAAAAGTACTGGCTTGGATTACCAACAAATTAGAGACTGCAGAAGGAAGGCTGGTGAACCTGAAAACTTGTCAATAGAAACTAGATGAAATGATGCCCAGAAGAAAAAAGGGTGGGGAAAATGATCAGAGATACAACATGTGGGACAATCTGTAACCTACAAGTAATCAGAGTCCAGAGGGAAAAAAGGGGGAGAGAGACAGATGAAACTACTTTAAGAAATAATGGCAAAAGTTTTTCCAAATTTCATAAAACTATATAAGCCCACAAATCTAAAAACCTCAATAAATTCCATGTAAGATAAATAAAAAGAAAGCCACATAAAGGCATATCATAATTAAGTTCTGAAAAAGCAAATAAAAATGAGAAAAATCTTAGAAATATCCAGAGGGAGAAAAAAAAATGGATACAAAGAAACAAGGATAAAATTAACCAGTTTTGTAATTAGAAGAAAATGAAATGACACCTTTTAAGTGCTAATATAAAAACATCTGCCAACCTAGAATTCTGTAGTCAGCAAAAATGAAACTGATAAAAATTTTCAGATAAACAAAAGCTGAGAGAATTCATCACACTAGCAGACCCACACTATAAAAAAAATGTTAAATGATACCAGGGATAAACATGAATCTACATAAAGAAATAAAGAAAACTGAAAATGGTGTATCTGTAAATATGTTTTTTCTCATTTTTATGATTATTTAAACAATGTATGTGGAGTTTTAGAACATAGATGTAAAAATCTATGACAACTATCACAAAAGATGAGGTAAAAATGGAATTACAATTGTAAGGTTATTACATTATAAATAAAGTGGTATAATGTTATTTGAAGGTAAATTATGACAAATTAAAGAAATGCATATTTCAATCCTAGAAAATCCACTTTTTAAAAAAGCTAATAAGCCAACAGTGGAGAGTAAATGGAAAAGTTAAAAAAAAAAAGTTCAGTGAAGCCAAAAGAAGGCAAGAAAAAAAGAGATGGGACAAATAGAAAACAAATATCAGGATGACAGATTTAAATACAACCATATCAATAATCTTATTACATGTAAAGGATCTAAACACTCCAACTGAAAGATTTTCAGACTGGAAAAAGAGCATGCTACCTACTGTCTACAAGAAAATCATTTTAAATGTAAAGACACAGGCTAAAAGTAAAAGGATGGGAAAAAATATACTATGCAAACACCATTAACAAGAAAGCTGCTGTGGCTATATTAATATCAAAGTAGATTTCAGAACAAAGATTATAACTATTCATGATGATAGAGGTCAATTGATGTTGAGGACATCAACTATACATATGATAAGTGTGTATGCTCCCAAGAATAAAGTTTCAAATTATATAAAGTAAAAACTAAAAGAACTCAAAGAAAAAAAATCAATAGATCCACAATTATGGTTGGCAACTTCAACATTCCTCTCTCAGTAACTGATAGAACAAATAGAAGGAAAATCAGTAAGGATACTGAAGACTTGAAAAACCTACTATCTTACTAATGTCTATGGGAAACTCCACCTAACAAAAGCAGAATATACATTTTCAAGTACAACTGGAAAATTTACCAAGATATATCTTAACATATGCTACGTCATAAGTCTCAATAAATTAAAAATAACTGAAATCAAACATTATGTTTTCTGATTGTAACAGAATAAAATTAGAAATCAACAACAGTAAAATATCTACAAATCCTCCAGTTTTAGAAACTAAACAATATACTTCTACATACTTCAAAATCAAAGAAGAAATCATAGGTCTACGGCCATGCCCCTGAACAAGCCCAATCCTGTCTGATATCGGAAGCTAAGCAAGGTCGGGCCTGGTTATTACTTGGATAGGAGACCACCTAGGAAGGCCAGGTGCTGTAGGTGTAAAAAATAAGGGATTGCAAGCAGACAAGGTCCTTGCAATCTGTGAGGTCAAGCAAGGGTTGCCTCGCCTAAAAAAAAATAAATAAATAAAAAATAATTTTTTAAAAAGAAATCATAAGAGAAATTAGAAAAAATATTTTGAACATAATGGAAAAAAAAACATCTTACAAAATGTGTGAGATGTAGCTAAAGCAGCATTTGGCGGAAATTTGTATCTTTAAATGCTTATATTAGATAAGAAGGAAGGTCCAAATTCCTATGATCTTATAAGTTCCCCTAAAAGATCTAACAGACGATTCTCCCAAGTGAGAAAAGACATCAGAAAAAAAATATTTAACATTCATACTAAATGCAATTTTCACAACTCTACTTAAAGTGTTCTTAAAATATTTCCATCTATATTCCAATCACAATTGACATTTTTATTTTACTCATTAATATTTTATAATCTTCACCAATCCCCTAGAGGGCTATTCAGCTATTAAGTTGCTTTTAGGATAAAGTCCAAAATAATTTCCACAACCTGCCCTAGATAATCAAGCCCGGCCCACCTCCCCAGGCTATTTTTGTGTACTCGCCAAAGCTGCAACCACTGTAGCCTTCTTTAAGGTCACTGAATGAGTCAAAAATTTTCCTTCCCCTGGGCTTTTGAACAAGCTGCACCCTCTCTCTGCTAGCAGTATTCTTTCTTTACACACTTTGTTGGCTAACTTCTACTCATCCTTTAGTTTTGTTGAAAGTCTTCCCTGATATTCACATAAATCAGGACCCCATTTTATCTCTCTTCATACCATTTACCTTTTTCTTTTTAATTGAGATAAAATTCACCAACACCATTTACTTCTGTTTCATAGCACTTGTTACCATTTTAAGTTATATTTACTTGTAATTATTTGCCTGTCTCTCTTCATGGTAACTCCATAACTGCAAGACAATGTCTATTTATTCATCCCTCTAATGGGCCCTTCCAGGGCCTGGCACACAACAAGCACTCAAAGATTTATTCTATGAATGAATGAATGAATGAATGAATGTCACCATCTTTTGCTTTCATAATGGATATAGCGTTAACTGTCCTGAATCCAGGCTTCCAGACCAGCTCTAAACACAGAAACATTCAGAAAAGGAGAATGGCTTCAGCAATAGACAGCAAGCCTCTCAAAATTCAACAAATAAATGCAAGTGAGAACTGAGGATTTTTGCCTCAACCCTGTATCTACTCGTCAATTTCACACACACACACACACACAAAAGTAGTGGTCTGGCTGGCTTGGCAATGTTCAATAAAAGCTAAGCTTTTTCCCAAAATGCCAAGTTACTTGCAAATACAAAATGCAACTACAACAACAATAAATATATAAAGTAATCAGGAAAATAAAGTGCAGAGATAAACTTCAGCAATTAAAATCAACATTGGGAACGGCTGATGGTGAAAGGGACTAGAAGCAACCACATCTCCCCTGGGTACAAACTGCAAACACAGGCAGCAGAAAAGAAAATCAGCAGTAAGGAGTCAGAAATAAAACATTTCTGCCCTCTGAGAGAGCAAACAGCTAGTGATGCATCAATTCTTAGACTTCCTAAGAGCATTGACATAAACAATGAAGCCATAATAATCTTCCTAATGCACATCGCTTTCAGGCCCTGAAATATTCAAGGGCTCTTCCCTGTCTCATCCGTTAAATCCAAATTCTGAGTCAGGGACTACATATGAGGTCACTCGCTTTCTTCTCCAGTCTCATCTCCACTCTTCCCTTTAGGTTTACTGTTTCTACAGACCCCGCTCTTACTTGTTCCTCATTTTCCTTGGTGCTTTGACCTTCCTTTGCTCACTACTCTTAGCATCTACGTATGCCCATCTTCACCACTTCCAAGCCTTCCCTACTTAAAATCTCAGGGGAAAGTAACCTCCCAGCAAGCGCCCACAACATTTTCACTTTCTTAGAGCATGTTTCCCTTTTCAAACTTCTATCACATTTTTCACATACCTGTCAAAAGCCATGGAGAAATGGTTTGGTACCCAAAGAAAAAAAAATATCTGCACCTCACATTCTTATCCCAGCAAAGTGCAAAACAGCTAAATATCTTCCCGGGGGATTTTTACTGAAAAGCCACATAGTCTGCCTCTGGCTCTTTCTGGACATACAATCGGCCAGCCCTGCACTATCACTGCTGCTACTTATTTGTAAGTTAGCTGAGGGCTGGGATTGGGTGCACACCTAACAGACCCAACTCTAGAAAGTAAGCTACCCAGAGTAGGCACAGCTAGGAGTCAGTATTCAAGCAACAGGACCGCAAGTATGAAGAGAATGCTGTACTCAAGTTTCCACAAAACAGAAAACGAGAACACAGCAGTATCACACAATCACTTCAGCCTTTTTTTTTTTTTCTGGTTGTTTAATTCATAATTTATCATAGCCAACCATGGTCAAGTATCATCTTGGGACCTAAGCTGGCAGGAAAAATAAATAAAATCCAACACTGGTGAAGCTAAAGATAAATATGCACAAGGTGTCCTGCTGATGCTGTCATAACTACATGCAGTCCTTTGAAAACAACTGGGCTGAAAACATCAAAACCCATCTACAATCTAATACAAGAATGTAATTCAGAAGATGAGAAAATGCCAAGTGTACAAACATGCTGCTGCACAAAGGAAAAACTAGAAAGTTTAAACAGAAATGCTTAAGTAAATTATGGTCTGTCAATACAAAAGATGGCATGAAGCCATTAAAATAACAAATACGAAGAAGGAAATAAATATAGTTATATATGGTTGAAGATTAAAAAAAGAGCTCTAAGAAATGAAACTGCTGATGGGTTAATGTTATGGGCTGAACCGTGTCCCCACCCCAATTCACCTATTTAAGTCCTCAGGTACTTCAGAATGTGACTGTATTTGGACATGGGGTCTTCAAAGAAGTAATTAAGTTAAAACAAGATAATTAGGGTAGGCCAGTCCTACCAATCTGACTGGTGTTCTTATTATAAGAAGAGATTAGGACACACACAGGCACAGAGAGAAGACTGTGAAGATACAGGGAGAAGATGGCCATCGACAAGCCAAAGAGAGAGGTTTCAAAAGAAATCAACACTGCTGACACCTCTATCTTGGATTTCTAGCCTCCTGAATTATGAGAAATTAAATTTCTGTTGTTTAAGCCATTGTAGTACTTTGTTATGGCCGCCCTAGCAAGGAGTACAGTTAATGTGGCATTATTACAGGTAGAGATTTTCTTCTTCCAATTTCTTCTTAAAATATTTTAGAGCTGCTTTAATAACAATGGTTCTAGCAACATGATGCCCTCTGCTAATGTGCTTTCTCTCTCCCCTTACTCCATGGGTGGTTGCTTTTTAACATGGCCTCACAAAGGAAAGGGAGAGAGGATGGGAAATGTTCAGCTTCATGATGCTGAAAAAAATGCCAGTATCATTATTTTTACTCCATGGCAGATCACTCTAAGGCAACGGTCCCCAACCTTTTTGGCAAAGGGACCAGCGCTCCTATGAAAATCTAATGCCTGATGATCTGAGGTGGAGCTGAGTCGGTGATGCTAGTGCTGGGACTATTTATTTAGCATGTACCAATTAATAGTAGGTGCTCAATAAATGTTTTCTGAATAAAAGAATGAATTAATTAATTAAAGAAAAAATAAAATCCACGCTAAATAGTGATAGGCTTGATTTCACAGCCTGGGATTAGAGTGGGTGACAACCGTGGCATCTAGAGGGACAAAGATGGAGAACGTTGTCATTAATGTGCCTCAAGTGCCACTAAAAGTTACCAAGGTCTAAGCTGAAATGTCAGGTCTACTTCAGAAAATTTAGCCTTCCTCAAGTCAACCATATCTGCACTAAACCCTCCTCAGTCCTCTGCTTTCTGGAAAAAGGAAAAGAGGGAAAATAGAAACAAAGAAATTAGAGATATTTTTCACTACTTATCTCCCCCCTTAAGTCTCCATCTTTATTATTCTGGATGGGTACTCAGAAATTCCTTTACTCTTAAGAGCCTCAAGATGCTTTTCCTTATGAATGCTAAGGGATTCTTTCTTATATTTTTAGAGTAGGGGAATGTAGTAAGTAGACATAGTCTATAGGACTAAATAGTAACAATGATCCCTAGCATAATCAAGTCTCTAGACCCTAGATGATAGCAGGAATTCACATATATTTGATGAAATCAGCCACCTATAGAAGCCTTCTCTAAGAAAGTTATTTGGGGTCCCCAAGACCACCCACACATACATAGTAGTTTTCATGGCTAAATTTTATTACAATGAAAAGATAACAGCAAGGAAAAAGACTGAGGTACAATCTGAAG
>NW_006433949.1:7025636-7027604 GCF_000325575.1 Pteropus alecto | reverse complement strand
CATGTTCTCTCCCTCTCTTTTATAGCAGCAAACAATGCAGCAACACATGTGCAATGTTTGTGCCCAAGGAACTCCATCAGAGACACAGCATCCAAGGTTTTTACTAGGGGCTGGTCACATAGGCACTGTCTGCCTAGCAACCATCAAAATTCCAGATTCCCAGAAGGAAAGCATGTGTTCGACATAAGTCATATTTTTTCTATAAAGAGTCTAGGCACAGTCACTCACCCTTATCAATTAGGGAATGGAGGGACTGATTCAAGTGCCAAGTTCCCAGATGCCAGCCAGGGGCCAATCTTGCAAGCAAGCCCTTCTGAAGACAGCAGCCTCAGGCTTCCTTTGTTAAGTCTTTTCTGAAGTGATCTGTAAATGTTGCCAATGAGACTGAAGTACCTCCAAAGTAAGAGATGGTATTAGGGAGCTGCCAACCTAGAGGCTATATTAATTAGTTGTATTTTGCGGGAGAAAGCAAAGAACCATATTGGGTAAGTGAGCTGCCCAGAGTCATATCAAAGCAAGCAAATGATACAGGATTTAAATTCAGGTGGTCCTAACTCTGTAACCCATATCCGTTCCATTCTAGTTTACTCCTTTAAAAGTCAGGTTGGTATCAGTTTCCAAAGACCTGCTCACTCTGCAGATGAATGTTAAATCAAGATTGAGAAACTATAAAAGCAAGGAAGAACTAGGTCACTCTGCCCAAGTGCCTAAAACAGCCTTTCAGCTTCACTCCTCACCAGAGCCACTAAAGCACTCTCTCAACTGCAGCAGACAGTCTCCAGCCATCACTGCTCTTCTACTATCAGACGTTCTCTTTCCATCTGCCAGAAAGCTGGGGCGGGGGGCGGATATCCCATCTCTTCACTAGCATACTATAATGAATCTCATCACACACTGGTGGAAAAAGAAAGCTGACACAAGGCACTTTAAGCTTGAATTCATTTAATCCTCAAGAACCACTTCATTTCACAGATAAGCTACAGAAGGCTGTCAGAGTTGAAATAACTTATCCAAGACAACGCATAGTAAGTGACACTGCAGGATCAAACTTAACTCTGACTCTAAAATCTGTATTAGCAGATTTTAGAATAATCTGTAAAATTAGTAGACATCTGAGGTGCCTTTCACCTTTCTCCCCAGATAAGGGTTCCTTTGGCATACGTTCCTTCTCCTCTGAAGCAATCCTCAATTCAAGTCTCTTCCCACTGACAGTTCACTCTGCCTTCCCTTATCTGCCACAGTCCCTTCTTCAAAAGCAATCTTTCACCCAATCTAATGCCCCCTCTAGTCTCACAGAAAAACAATGCGCAGTAGATTTGCATTTCGAAAAGATCTTTCAGATATATTATTTCATTTGCCCTTCACGACAATCCCGTAAAGCCGGCGAAGAGGTAAAAGTATCCCCATTTTACAAGAAAGGCATTTCCCCAAGATCATAGAATAAAAAGCATAGGAAATCAGGAGCGGAGCCCTAGGTTTTGACACTCGGCTCTTCCCACTGCACCTCACTGCCGCCCCGCCCCAGCAATGTCACAAGGTGCCCCTTGGCTCGAACCCGGGCCTATAGCTCACACGTCCCTCCCACCCGCAACGTCCCCGCCAATCCTTCCACATGACCCCTCCCCCACGATCTCTCTCTTCACCAGTACCCACCGCCCACGGGCTTCCTTAACTCGCCAGCCCTCTAGGCTCATGTGCTCCCTCTTGTCACAGACAGCTCGCCACCCCCTTCTCGGCCTCCTGCAGACCCTCGCCCCGCCTCCCCTCTTTGCCACCCGAGTCCCGCACTCCTGTCAACCCGCGGCCGGGCCCGCCCAGGCTACCTTCTCCAAGGATGCCGGTCTCTGCACGGCCAGGGAGCGGGCGAGTGAAAGGACCGTGTTGAAATAGAAGCCCCGCGAGGCGCTGGAGCCGGAGCCGGAGACGCAGCTCCCCCGGGCCGCGGCTGCCGCCATCATAGCGCGCGAA
>NW_006433949.1:7012349-7025569 GCF_000325575.1 Pteropus alecto | reverse complement strand
CCACGTGACCTCTCTGTTGCCGGTACTGGGCGGGGCGGGGCTGCAGGGCGGTCTCACTGCTGGAGGGGGGAGAGAAGTTGTGCAGTTAGCAGTGGCCACGCGCGCCGGGTTTGTTCCTCCCCAAGCCGCTGGGCACAATGGTCGGCTCCGAAGGCGGGGCCGCCCACCTCGACGTGCGAAAGAAACTCGCGCTGCGTCTGCGGCGTCGACAGGAAGAGTGTGACTCTAGACCGAGGTTGGCTATAAGGTGGGCGCTTCCCGAGGGCTTCGGGAAGGCGGCTGGGTCCCCTGCGATCCCGGAAAGGCAGTTTCTCGCCTCGGCCGCGCACCTCCTGCTCTTGCCTAGACCGAGCCGAGCGCTGGCAACATGTCGGCCTACCCCAAAAGTTACAACCCGTTCGATGACGACGTAGAGGATGAGGGCGCTCCGCCGGTCGCGTGGAAGGACTCCCGCGACCTCCCCGACGGATCCGGCGCGCCTACCGACAGACAGCAGTACCTGCGGCAGGAGGTGATGCGCAGGGCCGAGACTATGGCCGCCAGCACCAGCAGGTCCCTGTCCCTCATGTATGAGTCCGAGAAGATCGGGGTCGCCTCTTCTGAGGTGAGTCTGGAACAGCGCTGGGCTGGACCGGCCAGTCACACGGGTTCAAGAAATGTTTTATTCACGATCTTTGGGGAATTATCGACTTGGCTAGAGTAGATTCTTGTACTTTAGTGACTTGATGATTTGTAATAATTTGTTAACCGTGTAAAGAGATGTGCCTCTTGAGTTCATGAAAGAGGCTGTCTGCATCCCGAGAATCTTCTTTAGCCATTAGTCTGTTTAGTTGATTTTTTCTACTCCTCATTCAAAGGTACTCTCTTCATTGTACTGTCCAGGTAAGTAAAAATTCTGAACAGCAGAGCCAGGGTTAAGGAAATGGAGAGTCTGTTTCTTTTACATAATTTCTTGGTCAGAAGCCTGGCCCCAGGGCTTCAGCCATTCCTCCCTGAGTGACCCGGAACGAGTGACGTCTGTGTGTGTCCTGATGTCTGAAGCTTCAGAGGAAATGGGCCTTGAATTCTTTCCCATCACTGATCACTTCTCCACTTTACCAGTAGAGGTGTTGAGGTCTTGTCTTCCTGGAAAGCTGCTCGAGTAAGCCAGAGCCTGGATTTGATCGAGTCTAGGGTCTTGTCAAATCCAAAGCTCTAAATAAATGTATGATTGAGACAGTCCATTGCTCCAATTTACTTTTGTCAGCTCTTTCCATCCATAGAAGACTTCAGAGTAGGACCTCGAGGATTATTCTTTCTTAGGCCCCACATTCTCTTCTCAGCCTACTAGTGAAGTGGTTTTGTATGGCATTTTTTTTTTTAAGTTTTAAAAAATGTAATAGTAGATTATTGATATGTCAGCTAAGAAAAATTAAGCTTATGTAGCTTTGAAATGTAATGCTGGAAGCTAAAGTGTCCTCTTTCTCCATGGGTCTCCTTGCAATTCTTTTCTCTGGCAAAGTTCATTCTGACCTGATTACTTATGGTCTTGGAGAGTTTTGAGGTATATTGATTAACTTCTCAAACAGTCATCGCCATGATTTCTCCATTGCCCATTTTTGGGTGATTTCCCTTGGCTACTTCCCTGTTACAGTATTCCTCATTGGCCCACTTTCTTATCTTTAGCCTTGCTGAGGAAGTTTAGCTTGTAGTTCGTAACATCTCAGATCTACAGGATTCCTGCGTTGGAGTCTAAATGGAAAATGTTGATTTAGATTTGGATTATCTGAGGGCTCTTGTGATAAGATCACTAGATTGAGTGTTCCAGGCCCAAGGAAACCAACTAAGAACTGTTTGAAGAGTCATTTTTGGAAACAGTGAGGAAAAAATGAAGTAGGAAATCAGAATGCTATGAAGTTTGGTGTCATGGCAGAGAATAAACTTGAATCTGGCTTTTAAGGCTAAAGTTTAGACAAGAGGAGTGAAGAGAAGGAGGAGGAGGAGGGATGATCCCAGGAAGAGAGGAGGAATGCAAAGGCACTGGT
The DNA here is from genome assembly GCF_000325575.1 of Pteropus alecto. Classification (NCBI taxonomy): domain Eukaryota; kingdom Metazoa; phylum Chordata; class Mammalia; order Chiroptera; family Pteropodidae; genus Pteropus; species Pteropus alecto. Next base: position 7,023,545 of record NW_006433949.1, on the reverse strand, counting down.
CCAGCACCGGAGCTCCTGGGCTCCTGAGCAGGGAAGTGATTCACAGGTCGTGTGAGGCACTGGTCCAGCACCGGAGCTCCTGGGCTCCTGTGCAGGGAAGTGATTCACAGGTCGTGAATCACTGGGTAAGGGCCTGGATGAGGCAATTTAGGACCCTTTCATGGTCAGAGAGAAGGTCTGGTCTCATAACTCAAGGGAGCCAAAAACATAGTAGATGTGAGTTGTTTCATTCGGATTGTATACACCCTATGCTTCCCCCAGAGGTCTTTCTGTGTATGCAGTGGGGACTGTGAGAGCAGACTCAGAGTGGCACCTCAGGCACTCTGTGAGGGTTTTGCCTGGGCCAAGCTGGCGTTACTGTGAAAAGTACACTATGATTGTGACTAGACAGGTGACAGTCTCATTAGCATGATTACACATTGAATTTTCCAGGATTGAATCAGTTCTCAATTACCAGAGGCAGGAATGGTCAGTACCCCTACCCCATATTCTCCAAACTGTCTTTGAATCACCCTCATCACTCTTTCATTCCCCTTAGAGTGGCAATGGGGGTCTGAAACAGGCGAGCTTTTCCTGCCACTCAGTGTACAGGGTGACTCCCAGCAGACCCAAGTCACCTTCCCACCTCCCAACTTAGATGGATGCCTACCAGATACCCAGCACAATGAAACTTGCCAGAACATGACAGATTTTTATAGAAGACAGGAGCTTACAAATAATATTGGTTTGGAGAGGTCATAATCCAGTCCCGGCTTGGCAGAAGTAGGGTAATTACTTAGTCAACACCTCTAGCAAAGGAGAGCTGCCCTTCTCCTGTGAAACCTGGCAAGATTTCTCACAAAAACTAGCCACAGGTCATGACTGCCAAAGGACAGAGGAGAAGTAGGCAAGGAAGAGCAGGTTGGCACCCAGCTGTTCTGCTAAGCACAGTCCAGAACTATAGAGAGACTTGTAGGCCACTCAGCTCTTCTATTTTGTAAGTGTGACTTATTTCTTCTTTTTTTCCTCTAAGGTTTAATTTTTATGAAGTGACAGTCTAATCACATGGTTCGAAATTCAAAACATACAGAGTTCTATGAAGTCTTCCCTCACCCTCTGCCCCCACAGCAGCCACTTTCTGTCAGTTCCTTCACTGTGGAGATAGTCTGTGTACAAAGGCATACTTATAGCCTTTTTCCTTTTTTTTTCAACTTTAACCTAAGCAGAAACATGCTATACATTCAAATCTGCACATTCCTTAATAGGATTAGAGTTGTTCCATAGCAGTATATAATGTGTTGCTCCTTTTTTTTTTAAGCTATGCCGTAGTCCATTGAATGATGGCTTCTATTTATGTAGCCAGTCCCCTGATGATGGTCATTTGAGTCGTTTGCACCTTTGGGTGAGCCTGTTTATGTTCTACTTGGACGCGGTTTTAATACACCCTTTTCACCACCCTGGCAGAGGAGACCCTCCTGGCTAGAGTACTTCTCGTTCTCTCTGGTTGTGAGCTGTCCATGCTCTAGTGAAGTTTTATGGGGCCAGGGATCTCAGTTCATGGGAATCCAGCAACAAATGTTAGACTGAGGTCTGAACAGCTGGCACAGTAACATCAGTGGGAAGGAAGTAGTGTTTGGTAGGATTCAAACGTGATGCACTCTGCCACCCTAGCCCATACATCCTGAACACTGTTTCATGCAGGGGCCGCACTCACCTTCTCAGTGTCTTTCCAGCACTCAACAGTCACTGAAGCCACATTGGGCATTAAAGTCAGGTGAATGAGAGAAAAACATCCTCCTAACCCAGGAACAGTGGTCATGGTGGCTATCTATTCAGGGCATCTCCATAACTTAGGGTGGTGCCCACATTCTCTGGGAAACTGGTCTTGAGCAGAGCCTTTCCCAATCCAAATGAGGGGCCATACTGACCAGAGCCTCTTCTCTAAGGCAGCCTGTAGTGGTTCTGATGTGGCCAGAGTTTGTAGCACAACACTGTCCTGACACAAAAGCAAGTGGAGCAGGGAGACATCTGCTATGTTAAGCAATTCCCCAGTAGATTTCTCAGAGTCAGCTGTAGAGGAGGAACAGTCTCTTGCTCAACCTTCTATTCTCTCATATCTAAGCACAGTGTCCTTTATGTCATCAGGTGCTCCCCAAATAGTTGCCAGGCGAATAAATGCTCTGGGGAAGGGAAGGAAAAAGAAGAGGAGGGAGCAGAGGATTGATTGGACATGAAAGAGAGATTGAGGTGGGAAGAATGATTTGAGCTCTGACTGGATGAAATCCTACTCCTGATGACCAGAAAATGCCTCATTTGGCACTTCAGGCTATTTCTACCAGGTTTAAGGGACTCTGATAGAGAAATGTCATTGGTTCACATTTTCACCAGTAGGTCTGTTCTGGATTTATTTATTTTTCATAAACTATCAATGGTTGAATTCAACTGTTAGAAAGTTCTTGGATCCTAGACAAATTTTCTGGCTCCTTAACTGTAACAAGACTGATGTACTGTTCAGGTACATCAGATATCCCACACTGGAGTTGTGGCATTTGGCTATATATGCTGCTCCTTCCTGAAATGTCCATTGATGGCTGAAATGTCCATATTGTCCCAAGAGACCTTGCTTTGCTAACCAGGTCATGTGCTGAGGGAAGCTAAGGGGCTGTGTTCTCTCCAGCCTTCTGCCTCTGAGTTGATGGTTCTGAGAGTAGGAAGTGCTGTTGGAGGTGTTGTTTGAGGATCCCCAAGATCACCCTCGGGTTCAGTGATTCCTTAGGACTACAGAACTCAACAAAACTGTTACACTTATGGTTATGATTTGTTACGGTGAAAGGATACAGATTAAAATCCTCAAACAAAAAAGTCTTGTAGGACAGAGTCCAAAAGAGACCAGGCGTTAGCTTCTAATTGTTTTTTCCAAATGGAGTTGTGTGGACAACATTCAGTTCTCCCAATAATGATGTACAACAACATACACCACACAGAGTATTGCCAGCCAAAGAAACTCACTTAAGTCAGGGAGTCCAGAGATTTTATTGGGAGTCAGCCATGACTACATGGCTGCCTGGCTGACCTTAGTCTCCAACCCTTCTGGAAAGTAAGCATGTGGCCCAAGGCACCCATCATAAATAACATTGTTAGCATAAACTATCTGGCCTGGCCTGAGGACTCAGATAAACAAAGACACTCTTTACCCTGATAAACCTGGGTTAGAGGGGGTAACGTGGGGATATGGGGTGAGAAACTGAAAGCTGAGAAGTTAGGGAATCAAAGGAGTGGGGTGGAGCAAGAGCAGGGTAAGTCAAGGGCAAGGAGCCAGACAGCCCTTTCTTTGGAATGTGCAGGATGTGGACAGCCCAGGTTTGCTGAGTTAGCCCTTTACTGGGCCCCAGGTCAGCCTGCACACACGCCATGAGGGGCTCTAGCAGTACCATCTTTGCCCTTAGTGTTTTTTTGTGCAACCTAAAACTCGATTTGTGTTTTTGAATCACTCCATGCCACTGCTACGAGACATGCTCTGAGACTCACATGCTACTGCAGTGAGACAGAGCCCAGTTTTACACATGCTCCACACTTGCTCATGCATCTCTGTCAGTGCTTGTACATATGTATGCTCTGTTGTAAGAGGAGCTATGTAATGAAGATAAATTTCAAGTTTCTAGATTCAGTTTTTTGACTCCAAATTGACTTCTGCCTACTTATCATTTCGATACCCAAGTTTAATTATAAGCTTAGTATGAGAAACTTAGTACAGACACCTTTCTCTCAGGAGTTCCGGGCATGGCTCAGGCACGGAAGACCCTGAGACCTATCTGATGTTATAAGATTTATTGGCTGTGAATTGGGGTTGGGGTCTGGTGGTCCCTGCTGCCCTTGGAAAGCCATAGCTCCACCCGCTCGGTGATCCCCTCTGGGTCCTGCCAGGCATCCCCGCCTGCTCCCTTTCACGCTCACCGCACACAGTTCCTCTTTCTCTCTCAGTTCCTCCAGCTGCTCTGGTTGCTACCTCTGCCCGAATGCTCTTGCTCCACCCCAACCCTTTGACTCCCTAACTTCTCAGCTTTCAGTTTCTCACCCCATCAGGGAACCTACTTGACCCCCTCTAATCCAGGTTGAGGAATCCTTGAGAGGGGCTTATCCTGGCAGAGCTTAAATCATGCATGTGTATGATGGCTTTCTTTTCTGTCTCTCCCAAGAGACTAAGCTCAGTGAAGCAAGGAACCAGCTGCCTTTCTCAGATTCCCACCACTGCAGTGTTGTCAGAAAATGAAAAGTCAGATGGAACTTTCCTCATCTTGCCCTCCACTAGACTGTCAGCTCCATCAGGCCAGACATTTGGGGTTGTTTAGTTCACCCTTGAATCCCATGCACCTGGAACAGAGCCTGGCAGAGAGAGAGTGGGTGCTAGGTAATACCTGTTGGCAGGTATCTTGCAGCACCTCTGTCATTGTGTGTGTGTTTTCAAAGAGCACTCTGCCAGTCATGATTCTCTGATGTCTTCATGTCCTCACAGGGCCCTTGGACATAATCCATCTGTCAAGTGTCACCTCATGTCGGGCAGTATATGCCCTCACAGAGTCTTCAGCTGTCTTTTTCTACTTCCCTTTTTTCTATCAGAAATCCCTGTGCTTGACAGAAAGTCACAAGCCAAAGAGGAATTGAGATACTCCTTCTCTCTGTGTTGTCCCTCAGCATTGTACTACCAGCCAGATTTTTTTCTCTGACCATCTTCTTTTCCAGTTTAACTTTAGGAAATTTCTTTTGGGGCTCAAGGGAGAGAGGGAATCACCTGTAATACTAACACCTGAGCTAAGTCCTTGCATGTGTGCCCTTTACACTGAGGGCACTTTGCAGAACTCCCAGCCGCCCTGGTCTCTTCGGCCAGTTCCCATTCTCACAGGAACCAATGGAGAAGATGTGACATGGCCCCCTTTCTGTGGAACAGGAGCATTTGAGGCCTGCCTTCGTAATGGCTGGGGTACAGGGCCTGCTTAGCCTGCCCTTTCTGTCCTGGCACTCTTGGTGTTTGCTCTGTCAAACCTTTCTTCCTCATTGGTTAGAACTAGGTCACAGGCACATGGAGTCAGTCCTTTCCTCTGCCCCTGGGGGAGGATTTTAACAGAAGTTCCTCCTATGCTGGCCTCCTGACCAGCAGATCACCTCTGGTAAACACAAGCTTCCAGCTCACAGAAACTTCCAGAGAACAGAACGGCACTCATTTTCTGGCCTTCCAGCCTGACAGCAGGATAAGCCACCCCTACATATTTCTCTGCACTTCTGTCATAATATCTAAATCAGACATTTGGTTTCCATACCAAGTCAGCACAGTGATGCAAACTCTGAGAATTTGAGAGACTGTGTCACTTGCAAACAGAAAAAAATAAAATCTCACTGAAATGAGGAAGATATTGTCAGCTACTTGTTACTGCTGTGACTCTCCAAATTGATGTAGAGAGGCCATGGTGGGAAGGCAAGTAGTGGTGAGACAAGCCAAGCTGTGATGGGAGAGCTCACTGTCAGGGAAACCGAGAACCTGCCTCCTGGCGGACAACTGAGCCCTGGCCACCACTTCCATCCTTGGCTGTCCTAAGTGCCTCTCCAGCTTCAAATTCTTCTGTCTTCTGCAGTATGTGAAATAAGCTGGGTAAGACTGGACTGTTAGAAATGTATCAACTCAGAAAACATGTGAATGTGGGAGAAAATCATTTTAATCCTAATTTATAGCTCTCCTTTGTTCTAGAAAAAACTTAGAATGGATGTGAAAATGACAAACTTAAAGTGTTGGAAGAAGTGGAAACTCTAGATAAATTAGCAGATCTATTTTTCCCTGAAAATTAACCCTTACAAAATTTGCTTGACATATTAACAAACACAGTCCAGAAAACATTTTTCTTTTTACTTGAAAAAGTCTGATGGTTTCTTCAGACATGTCTCCTGAGCTGGTGAAAAAATGTTTAAATGTTCAAAGCTGTAAAGCTCAGCAGTTTAAGTTTATTTCCAACAAGACTTACACAGAATTTAATAGTAAATTCAACCAATGCTTTAGCTTTTTGTCTATACATTATTTTTAAATTTCATCTGGTAAACATTAAGAATTCAGATTATACATTGAGCCCCTAAATGTCTTGAAAGCTTTCTCTTAACACTTTTGTATCTGAAATGGGCTCTCAAACACATTATCTATAGTTTTATATTTTCTTCAAATTTCCAGGGTGTTTGTTTAAATTGTTCATGACTTTGTTTTTAGGTATCAGGAGAGAACATCTCTAAAGATTATTTGCACAGTTAATAAAATTGCTGAGCCACAGGGAGATGCAAGGTTAGAAGATTGAGAGGAAGGCAGCTAAGGACCGGAGCCACCCTTATGAGGTGAAAGAAGAAAAGCTTGAGAGGCTTGGGAGCCTTCTGGTTGGAAAGGCAGATCATATGGAGGAAACATGCTAGAATGGCCTGAAAAAGGGACTGAAGCAAGTTTGGCACAAATGAAAGTGTTAGTGTCGCTTTGGTGGTGAGTTCACATCCACAGCCAGAAGCATCAGCTCTTGAGGAATAAGGTCCGTGCTGTCCCCGTGGTCACAGAGCATCATTCGTGTGCCTATTTGGCAAATTTACAGTGAGCAACTGCTCCAATTGAGGCACTAGAAACAGCAGTGCATAAAGCAGGTCCCTGCTGTAAAGAAAACTAAAACTAAAGCAGGTCAAGGGTGGAGAGTGGAGGGTTGAGGGTCAAAGATGGAGTTCAGCTTTAGCGAGGATGTTCAGGGAAGTGGCCTCTGAGTGGAGTTCCAAATTAAGTGAGGAGGAGAGTCATGCAAGTACCTGGATAAGAGAAGCATTATTGGCAGAGAAAGTAGCATGTGGAAAGGCCTTCTGAAAGGGTCACCCTTGTTAGAAGTTTTAAAGGTGCAACTATGCAGTAACTGGAATCAGACATTAACAGGGCCCAGAAAGGACCCTAGAATCTAGTGTACAAAATAGAGTTTGAAGACATGACCTGAGCCAGGTGGCTCAATGGGAACTCCCATATCTGAAAAGAGGAAGTACAAAACCATAGTCCACGGGGCAGTGCTAGGTCAAAGCCTGTAAGGGTGACCAGGGCTGGGGAAGAGCTAGAGCAGGTCTGCTGCCAGTGGAAGCCCTGCAGTCTGATCCCCACAAGCACACTTTATCCATCTAATGTGGTCCTGTGAGCTGACCTCATAGTGGCAGGAGGGGAAAGGGACTCAAAAGCAAATAGAGGTAAGGCAGAGTGGGGAAGACAAAAATATGTGTTGTCAGAAAGGATAGTGTGCCTCACACAAATGCCAGCATCTGTCCTTGTATGTGCTCACTGGGGGTTTATGAAGAGCCTGCTGTGTGTGGTCCTCTACAGGTAGAAGAAAAATCACAAAAACATGAAATACCATTGCCTCTCATTTTCCGCAGGAGCTCGTCCGTCAGCGAGGAGTCTTAGAACGCACAGAGAAGATGGTGGACAAGATGGATCAAGATTTGAAGACCAGCCAGAAGCACATTAACAGCATTAAGAGTGTGTTTGGGGGGTTCGTCAATTACTTCAAATCCAAACCAGCAGAGACCTCACTTGAACAGAATGGCACCGTAACCTCCCTGCCCAACAACAGGTGAGTGGGTCTTCAGCTATCCTGATGTAAAGTAGCAGGGTTCAGTGCAGATGGCCAAGACTCTCAGGCCACTTCTAGTGCCTTAAAGGGATCCAAGAACCCTGTAAGATTCTCATTAGAAGGCATTGGTCTTCCAACAGTTTGAAACATACCTATCTCTAGCACTCCTGATGATTTTCATGTGTTTGACATCCAGTCTGTAAATTCTGCTTTAGTTGGGTCTTCAGTAAATTACTGTTCCAGTAATTGTTACCCCAGTAATTTGAAAGAGAACTTTCATCTCAGAAAGCTTAATCAATACAACTATGACTCACTTTACAAAATGTTTGCTTTGAAAAGTATAGTGAACTTTTGCATATCTAAGCCAATTTTCCAATTGATTTTTTTTTTTTTTAACTAGAGATTATTTTCCTCAAAAGTTTTGGCTAAAGTTATAATAAAATCATACATGCGATTCTGGTGGGCATTTAAAATGTCACATGTTCAAAGATAAAAGAATTGAATTTCCACCACAATAGATTACTATTATTCATATCTCAGATCATGTTTTTTATTATAAAAACAATGAAGCCACATTATAGAAAATCTACACCTTACCGACCATAACACAGACACTTAAAATTTAGCTTTTCCTTTTATTCGGTGTTTTCATAGTTGTCGCCAGAGTATTCATTTGGCTTTATAGCTTGCCGCTTCTATTTAACCCAGAAAAATGTTTAATGTAACGCTATCATTTTCTCTTTCTCTCTCTGTCTCTCTCCCTCTCCCCCTCTCTGTTATTAATTCTGATATACAGAGCTATTCTTTACGAGGTATTTATTAAACTATATAACCGACGTAGAATGACATGCACACATCTTAACTGGAGAACCAGTGACTATTTACCTGTGTATACACACCTGTGTGGCAACCACTGAGATAAGAAAGTAGAGTGCAGTGGGGAAGAAATTAGGAAACTATCTCCAACTCATATTTGGGCTGGGGAAAAACGAATGTAGGCAAAGGAGCCATGGTGGCAGCAGAAAGAACAAATAAGTGAAGCCATTGCACTTACAGAGGGGAAACTGCAGGCAAAGGAGCAGGTAGTTAGTAGGGAGCCCAGGAGCTGTTTCCTGTGGACACACTAGCCACGGTTATGAGGGTTTGTTTGTTTTTTGGCTCTGCTATAATTACCATTCACCCCTGATTATCCAGCCTGACCCTAATTTCAAATATCTTGTCACTCTTTTATCCCAACTGGAATAGTTTTTTTTGTGTCAATATGCAAATCAGAAAGATGATTTGTGTCCTCGTCTTTGGCTACATGTAATTACCATAAGAAGTTTGGATGTCCCTTTGCTTTGGACTGAGACAGCCACCTTGTACAAACACAGCAGCAGAGTGAGCCCTAGGAGAAGTGGGAAGCTGGTGAGTTTGTGTTTGGCACTAACCTGTGTCCTCCATGCCTCCTCCCAAAGGCTGCTTCTTGGGACTCATGGGACTCCCATAGCCCTGATCATGCTTTAAAAGCCATTTAGATCCTGGAGCTCCATGTGCAACTTTATTTTGGGAGGAACATCTTGAAAACTGAAGCAACTCACTCTCATTCAGCTGTTGCCCAAATGTGCATAGAAGCGGATCTGTACAGCTTTGTAGGAAAGGCCGCTCCAGTGGCATTGCATGGGTTCCTTCCTTCATCTAAGTGCCCACACCCTGCGGGCCCATGCCTGTAGCATGGAGACAGCTGCAAGAGCAAGGTCGGTCCATCTGTTAGAAGGTATGGGAAAGGCCGACTATCAACAGCAATGCAGTGGAGGCTCAGTCGGGGAGCCTGGCTAACTAAGGAGCTAACCTTTTGCATGGAGTCAGGGTTGCATGAGAGCCTACCAGTTGAAAGAAGGGGAAAGGGGGAGACACATGGCAGTCACTGCACTGGAAAAGCCCAGACAGGGCAATGGAGGGCATTGACTGTTTCCAGAACAGGAGCCCAGCAGGCTTTTAATATTGAGGCATGGCCTGTAAGCTCCTAATCCCTAAATTTGCAAAACTCACTACAATATATAATTACTTCTACAAAATGTAGTAAATTGTGAGTAAATTTTTGTGATCTGTTGAAACCCTTAATTCATAAATAAAGGAATATTTGTCATTTAAAGACTCTTAAAATAACTTTCTCCTGATCAGACTTCTGTCGAGTCATGTGTTTCATGTGTACGTCCCTATCGCACAAACCCTTTTGCCTTCTCTTAAAGTTTTCTTTCTCTCTTGGTAAACCAGTTTTGTTCTAGCTGACAATGCTTCATAAGTTTCTCGCTCTCATTTCCATTTAAAGCTCATGGGGCTCCACTTAGGTCATAGATTTAGCCACTAAACCTGAAACTCTCTTATTTAAGACTTGGTTTCTGCCCAAGAGCAATCACTCTTATACTTCCCTTTCTTATCACTTCTGTCACTATCCCTAGAATTGGCTTTCTTTTGGGGAACCATTTTTCACAAAGAAAGCAAGCGCACAGAAAAAAAGTTGGCTTTGAGGTAAGCATGCTGGGTGATGGCCAGGCAGGCTCAGAAGCCTTGCATCTCCCATCTGCACCCAGCCCAACAACACACGAGGCTGACAGACATGCTCAAAGAAACCAGTTGTATGTTCTAAACCTTTGGTCACTGCTTCCAAGTAATGAAATTCTCAGATTTCAGAACACTCTGCTGTATTCTGCACGTCACTGGAACACTGGGGGCCCTCAAAGCCATTAGCCTGACGAAGTCCAGACTTGCTCCGCTGAATGGACGGAGAGCCAGTAAAGACTTTAACTAGAGAAATGCATGTCAGGATTGTTAGAAAGATGCCCAGCATCTTGGGAGTAAAGATTGGAAAGGCGGAGTAGGGTGCTAATCTCTGTGAGGGTAAAGAGAGGCAGGGCAGAAGGAGGGACCACATTCCTGGGGTATGTGAGGGATCAAGAGGACTTTTGTTTCATGGATTGCTGAGAGTGGATCTGTGAAGAGGGAGAGCAAAAATGAAGAGCAACTGAGGATTCCAGCTTAGCTGAGGAAATGGCCAGGCTGCTGGTCAGCAGAGGTAGAGAAAAGCAGACTGGGAGAGGCCCAGCTTCCGGAACACGTGTGATACCTGTGGGGGGATTCAGTGAGGTGTCGAATGTAGTCTGAATATCTCTGAGCAGCCCAGGAAGCAAAATCAAAGATATTTTGTAGAGACTTACATGATGAGAAATAAAATTGAATGACAGAAGTCAAAATAGGAAAATAATAATTGAGTACACTTTGTAATTCAAGTCTACTAATAAGAATGAAATTCTTAACTGAGGTTTAAAGTTAGTGTTCTCTATCATTTAATTGATCAATTGCCAGTGGACATCTGTAAAGGCTGTTCTCTGCTCGTGGCTGTGTAAAAACAGGTGGTTGGGCTAGATTTGGCCTACAGGTCAAAGTTTGCTGACCCCTATTCTAAAGTACCTACTGGTGGTTTCATATGCTTCTTTTCCACATGGTGCTAGGATCCTCATTTTCCTGAGGGAAGGCTACCTAACCAGATGCTGTGCTTCTGAAGCAGGTGTCTCGGATCACTGCCCGTGTGGCCAGCAGTGTCGCAGGAGGTGCT